>NW_017306566.1:474850-488301 GCF_000935625.1 Nanorana parkeri
CTGAAGCACATTTTACACAATTAAATATAATATAAAGATACTTATATCCACATTATATTGCAACCATGGTGGCTCCCAGTGGCCATAGTTCAAATTTAAAAAAATTCAGATGAACACTTCAGGCTTCACAAACACACACACATACACACCCCTTTGCTCAGATCACATATTATGTAGACATGACATACCAGCGAATGCGGAGTTGGTATTCAGTTCCATCCCTTTGAGAGAACACTTGCCTACCAGGAACTTCATGGTTATGTATAAACTTAATGGTCCATGACATATACGTTTCTGAAAATTAGTCATTTATCTACTGAAAATGCCAATTATATTTTACTGGTGTATTGCTAATCATTGCTGTGCCCTATAAACAGTAATTTGTCAGCATTTTCAATATATAAATCTTGTCATTGATGCTTTTATGACACATTTAAATTTTATCCAGCTGCAGCAGAAATAAAATTTCAGATTCATTTTGCATACATTTTTCAGACTGGTTTAAAATGCTCATTAAAATGCTTTTCCTAGTGTGAAGGCAAATTAGTCTGTGGGATTTAAATTAAGAAGTTTTGCAATGTTGCAAAATAACCAAATAAGTTAAAGTTAAAATGGTACTTAATTCAAATCAGCCTCCAACTTCCATACTGAGAGGGGAGAAGAGCAAAAGAAATCAGCTAAATCTACCAATCAATAGTGCCATTTAATTATTTCTCTGTGATACAAGTTGCGGCGGAATAATCATGAACCAGGCAAATGGAATAGTACACTTTCCTGAGAATTGCATAAGAGAACTAAGCTAGGATTGTACTGTGCACAGCTAAATATTATGCGCAAATGAAAACATATATTATCACACAAATTATATATCATGGGGTCATTTACCTAACGTGAACCTGTATTCTATTTTATGCTCTAAAAATTTGAAGGGCTCATTCTTACCTTGAATAGTCACAAAAACCTCTACTTTGCCTCACTGTCTGAATGTCCCTAATTTCTTGGCACCATAGCACCAACTGGCACTGCCATTCCAGTTTCCAATAAGATTGCCCCAGTGGCCAGAAAGGTAATTCACCTTGGACAGGGGAGAGTAGCATGTGGAGCTTCAGCATGAGATCAGTAAGGTACAAAGGAGGGGTATTGTTTGATAAGGTTATTATGTAGCAGCCATCTTGTGGAGTCAAATCCTAGACATGATATTTAACATGATTAAATTGAGTACAGGTTCACTAAAATCGGTGCAATCATTCCTGGCACTCATCTGAAAGTACTCATCTGAAGGTAGTACTGGCTTGGCTGTCATGCTATCTCTTCATGCCATCCTGTATGTTGTGAGAGACTGACCTGTAAAAAACATCAGGTGTTTAAAGTAAGAATAACCAACCTGCATACTAGTTGAAGGTCACTACTACCTCATTAAAAAGTGAATCCAGAAGTGGCTTGCTCTGCCTAACCCATCCTTACTCAACCAAGGTAACATGAAACTCAAAGGATGCTAGGGTATCCTTAAGAAATTAACAATTTCTGACTGTCAGATATGTAACCACAGACACCAATGATCTTTTTAGTTATCTGTAAGGGAAGCATTCTTTCCACTGACCACTAATATAAGAAGCATTATTTTAACTAACCTGTTAATATAGTGATTATTGATAGGGGTTCCTTTCCCTTCCTAAAAGTTGTCTGAAGGGTGGCTTCATGTTAACAAAACTGAGAAAGGTTGGCCTAATCAATAAATCCATGAAGGGTTTTTGTTTGAGCACAATCCTTGATAATTGAAAGCGCTACATGAGTCCATCTTGTGACTCTCGGACAGACAGACAGGTAAAGGAGCAAGTGGAACTAAAGTAGAAGAAAGCTTTTATTAGTAAAATATATGATAGGTCAGGGTGGTGGTTGTCAAATTAAGTTAGTTTTAGGAGAGAGCATAGGCCTGTTTTAGTAAGCCATGCATGTTCTTTTACAAAAGTGCAAAGCTACAGGTTGTCACAATCCACCCTAAACCCTAAACTTGGTTATGTACCATCTTGTGGATACGTTATCTTAGTGCAGCCTGTTGCATATTCTATTGTTCTGCTGTCATTAGCTAGGGACTCTGAACACTGCATGCACAAGAAAGGGGTGTGTGCATCCCAACTGCTACTTAATCAGAGAGTCACCTCCAGCTCATTGCCTGATTGTAGGTACTCTGTAACTTGTGTATGTATCCTGAACTTTTGTCTGCTTACCTGGTTACCCGACCCATATTGTATTTTGATCTTCCTTGTCTGCTATCTGCCTTCGGACCATCGGCTTACCTGACCACATATACTGTATTCTGATTCTGATATTACTTAGGGGCTGATTTATAAATGTTGCATCCAGCTATATGCTGTGTTCACATGGCACTATCACCACTAGATGGTGGAAATTTCTATTCTCCTAAATGGATAATCAAGTATACTGCATCCTTGTACCATTTTGCTGCAGACTTTTGGAAAGCTTCTAGCAACATAGCACTTACATTAGTCCAGCCTGGTGAGCACTCTGGTATTATACGGTGATGCTGTTGGCTGAGCCACATAGGTTGAATATCTCTTCCTGGTGGCATAGAAGATCCACTTACTTTGTGACACCAATAATTATTTGCAGGAAGTGAATTCTTGTAGTTCTGAAACATTTTGTGATGGCTTTTGTGCTCTGTTAAGTAAGCGATTCCAGAATATTGTCATTAGGACTGGTGCCATTTGTACAAAGTGATCATGTAAATCATACAAGTGTGGTAATATAGAAAGCAGAAAGCAGAGATCTGTATGATGCATAAAACATTTTGGTAACTACGATGAAGAACATTACGCTTAGCGCAGCAGTAAATTGATTAACATTTCCAGGCAAAGTACGGGTATGGCACATTAATGTTGAATTCTCCTGAGATATAAGGTGTCTTATGCTAAGCATGTTAGAAAGGTTGCCAGACCTAATTAGCTAAGTAATTAGCTAAGTCGCTTAATAGATATACATCTCATATTCAGGATTTATAATTAGCCCTTAGGATAAGTTGGGGTTTTGAGAAATACATTTTACCAGGTTTTATTGCATGCTGGATGGTTTTCCCATTTACTGTAAATATGTCTACATGTGCAGCTAATTAGATGGACTGTGACTCTACTGTGTTTGCAGAAGGTCGGGTGTTTATGGAGCTGAATGGTGTGCTGTAGTACAGGAAACTTTTTGCAATTAACTTGTATGTCCCTCCTGTTGGTAATAATATAATTTGCACACATTTTTATTTGTTTTCATGCTGACTTCATGTTAAAAACAAGATGTAACATTTTCCCTCAGCACTTAGGTGAATTTGTGTTGCAAAAATATGAAACATTGTAGTAACAAAAATGTTAAAGTTTTCATGGTTTCTTCTTAAAGGGAAACTATGTAACTATAATGGTTTTGGGCCAACACCATTTACATTTTTTTAAAGTTGGTATATTTTCAAGCCACGGTTTTTTTTTTTTTTTTCATATACTGTATATTAAATACATGACAAAGGACTCCCACAGCACTACAGGTTATATAAAGAGATGGCACAGTAGAAGCTGTTTACTTTAACCACTTCTCTACCAGACATTGTATAAAAATGGACCGTAAGTGAAGCACTTATTCCGAGAGAATGTACCTGTATGTCCACCTGTGTTTACCTTTGTGCGTGCTGGGTGCAGGCAAACAAGCCACTGCCCCCCCCCCCCTGTCATTAGACAGTGGAGAGTATTGGATACATCAGTATATTGGCTCTGTGCCTTACGATCACTGCAATTAGTCATCACAGTGATCACATGAGAATGGGAACTGATGAATGTATTAATCAATCAATCAATCATTCATTAGTTTTTTTCATTTATTAGTCCCAAACAAGTTGCAGCAACAAATAATAAAGCTTGTGATCACTTTTAACCCTTTCCTGTATATTAACCCCTTCACCTCCCGTATAGTGCACATCTGTACACTAATCATCTAATCTCCATCCTTCCTTTCTGTGTGACTTTACATATATATCAGGGGTGCACTGATACCGTTTTTTCGGCAACGAGTACTAATATTTTGATTTCGGTACTCGCCGATACTGAGTGCCGATACCGGTGCTTCCGCTGGCATGGAGCTGGCTTCCCGGGCAATCAGGAAGCCAGGCGGCATGTAATGACATGCTGCCAGGCTTCCTGATTGCCCGGGAAGCCGGCTCCATGTTGTGTGGCCGGCACAATTGTGATTGGCAGGGAAACCAGCTTCCCAGCCAATCAGCATCGATCCGTCTTTCCAGCCAATCAGCAAGGAGTCGGCTGTTCGCCCGGCTCGATGCTGATTGGCCAGGAAGCCGCCTTCGCAGCCAATCAGGAAGCCATGAGGTGGGTCGTTACTCACCACCGGCGTCCTGATTGCCCAGGAAGCTGGCTCCAGTTTCCCCTACGGCAGTGCCGGTCAGAGGAAATTTTCCTCTGACATGAAGTCAGAGGAAAATTTCGGTGTCACCGGTATCGGGGAAGGTATCGGAGCATTTGAGTATGAGTATTCCCCCAAATACTCGGTATCAGCACTGATACCAATACTAGTAGCAGTATCTGTGCATCCCAATATAGTGCATATATACACTATATTACCAAAAGTATTGGGACACCCCTCCAAATCATTGGATTCAGGTGTTCCGTGAAATTCTTGCTACTAAATATTCCACGGTCACCTGTTAGTGGTGTTATAACAAAGAGGAAGCAACCGGGAACAACAGCAACTCAGCCACGAATTGGTTGGCCAAGTAAAATGAAACAGCGGGGTCAGCACATGCTGAAGCGCACAGTGCGCAGAAGTCACCAACTGTCTGCAGAGTCAATAGCTACAGACCTCCAAACTTCATGTGGCCATCAGATTGGCACAAACCTGCCATGAAAAAGGCACCAAGAACTCGCCCCTCCAATTCCACCTCTGACTGTAGGTCAAATGTATGCATTGGGTGCAGGCTACAGTGTGCTCCCACTCCTTTTGCAACTCTTGTACAATCAGCTGCACAGAAATTGGTGTCCATAAAAATCCAACTTTACTGTGGTAACATTGCAGAAAAAACCATACCCATCATGCATTACAGTGCAGCAGGTGCATTGCTATTCATTTGAATTGCACCCCAATCTCCCGGCCACAATGTGCTCAGCCATGCTGACAGCCTTTAGAGGCTTTTATAGCAGAAAAGGCAACATTCACATGCTGCAGTCTGGAATTCCTGCGGCAGGAGCCAACAGATTCTTGACGCAGGAATGCCAGGAATCCCCGTTCAGACCTACCATGTACAATTACATGTGGACTGCCACTGACAGATGTGGCTGCTGTCACCCTGTAATTTACTTGAATAGGTACAGCGGCTGCATCTGTCAGTGGCAGTCCACATGTAGTCATAAATGGTACGATTACCTGTGGTGGTACAGGATAGATAATTGTTGCTGGACGCATCTATCTTGCATCCAGGGACAATCATCTATCCAAAACCACATGACACCGCACCAGCTTTAAATAGTCTGTGGTGGTGACAGGGACTCTTTAAAGGGCAGGAAAAGTTAAGTGATAGGTAAAGAAAGCAATTCAGTGATGAAAGAGAAACAAGCTGATCAAATCTTAACACACTTACATGTTATAATCTTAGTTAAAGAGAAACAAAAATGAACCACAATGTAATGCCAGTGAAAATGTTTATTTAAATATAAACTAATAATGACTTTACAGCCGCATTGGGATAGAAAGACAAAGAAAGATGTCAACAGAAAAATGAAAAAGTGTAAATATTTATCCCTTGCAAAGAAGAATGTTTTAACTGAATTTTTGTCTTGAGATTCTAGAGCCTGGGGAGTTTACTATTAGAAAACAAATTCTACTAAAGCACAGATGTAATTGAACCATACAACGCAGAACAAACATTGGTATAAAACGAATAAAAAGAATGAAAATGGCAGAGTTACAGAAAAAATAAGCTTAAGAATACAAAATGTAAATATTCTATTAAAGAAGAGAACTGTAGAGAATACCATGAGGGCTGTTTAAAAAGAATGTGACAAATTGAGAACATTTGCTTCCCTTAATTTACTCTGATTAGCTATTTGCAACATTCCACGTATTGGCAAATAGGGAATATTTCCTGGGTGAATGTTGGAGTTAGCAAATGTCAGTGAATGTGTTGACAATGGCACCACAAGTTTGCGCTGAGTGACTGGGTAATATATAGTAAATGCCCAGGGAATCTGCTTCCCTGTTGAATCCACTTTATTCCCCAGGTCAGAGTTTGTGAAAGCACAAAAGGTGGAAGAGTGACTACCCGGAGGCTGAAAGAGGAGGAATGACCACAAAATGTGACTAGGGTTGCTTCGATACCACTTTTTTAAGGCCGGGTATGAGTACCGATACTTTTTTCAAGTACTCACCGATACCAATTCCCGATACTTTTTCTTAAAGGGACAGGTCACATTTTTTCTAAAGCAATACAAAATCATGATTTTAGGTCAGTTTCTTAATATTATGAAGCACATGAACATGAAATTAATATTTATCATGCCATTGCTAACTAAGGCTTGTATCCCCATAGTGGGGAAAATAGATGAGCACATGTCCAGAACACTGTGTAGTCTGGCACAGCTATATCCAATTCTGCATACCTGGCTTTATATTATAACAACTTTATAATATAAAGCCAGGTATGCAAAATTGGATACAGCTGTGCCACACTATGCAATAATACACTGTTCTGGAGTCTGGACATGTGCTCATCTATTTTCCCCACTATGGGGATACAAGCCTTAGTTAGCAATGGCATGATCTAAATATTCAGTTAATTTCATTATTCAATGTCTTTTTTTTTATATTATAAAATGTATAATATAAAAAAAAGACATTGAATAATGAAATGAATATTTAGATCATTCAATTGCTAACTAAGGCTGGGCTCACACCTGGGCGTTTTCTGTATGCGCGTTTTACTCATGTTTTCTCCTGACGTTTTTGGAGCATATTGTGAAGCGTTTTTGCACACTAGAAAACGTGCGTCCAATGAAAAAGAATTCCGGTCTTTACGTATGCGTCCAATGAAAAAGACTTCCTGAGACGCAGCATTTCCTTTTCCTGTTTCCTTGTATGCAAAGGACCGTGTGTTGTGTGCAGTGTCTTTTGTTACAGAGGAGAGTGAGCTTTTTCAGTGATTATGGAGCTTGGGAAACAAAGACGGACTGCAGCAGTCGTTGCAGGAGTGCGGCTTATACGATTGAGGAGAAGGAGACTGAGCAGGCGATGGTTCTGGGTCCATTCAGTTATTGCGAACCGAGAAGAAAGAGGCCAGTTTTGGGCCATGTATGAAACCCTTCATGGCCATGAGCAGAAATTATTTTTCTATACACACATGTCCATAAATAGGTTAGTACATATACAATTGTAAGTGCTCATTGTTGTTGTGTCCCATATAATAGTCGCATCATGGATTTTATTGGAATATATATGTCTTTCATGTATGTATATTGCTAATTGCTAGTATTGACCCCCAACCTTTATATATTACAGTTTTGATGAGCTGCTCGGTATGATGTCTGTCCAGTTGGAGCGTCAGGACACATTCATGAGAGACAGCATTCTTCCACCGGAAAGATTGATAATAACTTTGATGTAAGTTCACTAACATCACTCCTATGTTTAATTATAGACCAATCAAACATTGTAGGCAAGAAGTATAAAATGAGTTATATATGATTGTAAATGTGTGCTCTGTGCGATGTTCAGCGGCTCTAGGTATGAAATTAGTTATTTATATGTACTAATTTATAAATATAAATTAGTGCATATCAATCACCAATTTCATATAAACTATAACATTTAACTAAATTATAATATGTTTTCTAGTGTTATTTATATGAAATTGTATATTAATGCTCTGTGCGTTGTGCTGTTGTGCCCTGTGTGGTTGTGCGTTGTGTTCTTGTGCCCTGTGCATTGGGCTGTTCTAACCTTGGTGTGTTTGTGATATGCATGTTGACGTATGGCATGTTTGACCCTCCTACATATGTTTACCACAACCTTTTATATAATAAAATCCTTAAAATCATTTTAAACCTTGTCAAACTGTAACCCAAAAAACACACAAACTCATTGTTAAATTGTCTTAACATTTTACTATTCAAAAAGATTTCACGAAAAGGGAAATAAAAAGAAAGGGCCATAACATCAGCCAAAGGGGAAAGGAATTTTTCCTGCTCAATCGGGTAGAAGGAGAAACTGAGAATGGTGCCTATAATCGAACATGGAACTACAGAATTTTCAAGGCCAAATTGATAAATTCTGATAATTTGGGAGCGCAAAGTTAGGCTCGTCCACCTGCATGTCCTCCCTCATTCCACGTGTGGAAAAGTCAGCTGATATTTGGTTGGTGGAGGTGGTGCTATGTGCCAGGCTGGTGGAGGAAAAAAAAAATGGGGAATGTGGGTGTGGGTGCCATGTTTCTGGGTGGTGTTGATGGTGCATGGGTGTGTGTGGGTATGCTTGGGAAGTGTGTGTGTGCATGGGTGTGACATGTTGAGGTGGATGTCGAATTGGTGGGGCTGGTATGGGTGCAGTGGCATGTGGTGTAGAGACATCAGGGAAAATTTCGGAGTCAATGACCCTAGTGATTGCGTCCCATATTTCCCTCTGTCTGGTTAAAGGCACCATATTCAGTTTGCCCTACAAGCTGAGCAGGAAATGTGCAGAGTCAGAAAGCCTGGGGACAGGATGCGCCATTGAGTCCAGGACTTCAATTAGCCTGTCCTCCCCTCTTTCAGTCCTCTGTCGTCGGGGCCTGAGAACTGTACGCCTGCGTAAAGGTCCCCTGGCTGGTGGGGCAGACGGGGTTAGTGTCGCCGGTGGTGGTGGTGGTGTGCGGCTTCGTGGGGGTGGGCTATGTGGTCCTGGGGAGAAGGACGGCTCAGTGGCCAGTGTGGCCGAGTCCTCCTCGTCCTCTTCCGGCCTCTCAGTAGGCTCCCAGCTACTGTCGGTGCTGTAAAGAGTAATACACAATACATTAGTATGTGCAATATATTATTCTCTGCATGTTATATAAAACTATATTCATGACATAGTAATTGTAATTGACTTGACTTACCTATGCATTTCGATGCATGGAATAAGAAATGCGAGTTGCTCAACATGTATATAACGATATGGGGCACTGGCAGCCGATCCACTTCGGTACTCCCGCTCTTTGCGCCTGTGGCGCATAAAGGCGTCCTTCACGCTTTTCCACTTCACTTTAAGTATATTGACTGTGGAAACAAAATGTAAACATTAACTAATTTAATTCTTGCTTTTATCTTTTTATTTCTCAGGTATTTAGCTACTGGACAGTCCTTGGCCAGTCTGCACTATGCATTCATGATAGGGAAATGGACTGCAAGCAAGATCATCCAGGAAACATGCTGTGCGATATGGGATGTCCTGCGTGATGTGGTCATGTCCAAACCCACTAAGGAGGAGTGGATGCAAATTGCAGAAGTGTTTGCCACCACATGCAATTTTCCGAACTGTGTGGGAGCGATAAACAGAAAACATATTCGTGTGATAAAACCGATTGGGAGTGGCAGTCGATTTTTAAATGACAAGAATTTTTTTTCAGTGGTTCTTTTTGAGGGAAGCAGATGCCAACTACTGCTTCAGCTACATTGACGTGGGATCCTACGGCAGCAGCTCAGACTCGGCAGTATTCGCCCATTCTGATTTCGGACTGAGGTTGCGCCACGGTGATCTTGACCTCCCGGGGAACACCACGCTGCCTGGTACCGCTCAACCTGCAATGCCTTTTGTTTTTGTAGGAGACGAGGCATTTGCTCTTGGTGAGCATTTCATGAGGCCCTACTCCAGCCGTGGACTCAGCCTGGAGAAGAGGGTCTTCAATTATAGTCTTACCTGAGCACGCAGGGTGGTGGAGTGTGGCTTTGGCATACTGTCCAATAAATGGCGCTTCCTGCACTCACCAATAAACCTCAAAATAGAAAACGCCATCTCTGCGGTGAAGGCAGCATGTGCCCTTCACAATTTTGTGCGTCGCAGAGATGGCTTGCTTTTTGACGATTCATTGGTGCATTGCATGGAGAGTAGCCATTGCAGCGGCAGCCGTGGTACAACGCATGGTGCCAGCATTCGTGACGAATTTGTTGCATATTTCATGTCACCTGAGGGGAGGTGTCATGGCAGATGCAAGCTAATCAATCTTGATTCCCCTACAAAATTATAAACCTTTATCCTTGTTCTGTTCCTAATAAAGTCTCTTTGAATATAACAAATATTTGAGCATTGTTTTTTTATAATATTGAAACGCACCGCATAGCATGCACATATGGCACATGACAACACTGCACGCATGTTACATGACAACACTGCACGCATGTTACATGACAACACTGCATGCATGTTACATGAAAACACTGCACGCAAGTCACATGAAAACACTGCAAGCGAGTCACATGAAAACACAGCACGCATGTTACATGAACACACTGCATGCAAGTCACATGAAAACACTGCACGCAAGTCACATGAAAACACTGCATGCAAGTCACATGAAAACACTGTACGCATGTCACGTGAAAACAATGCACGCATGCCACATGAACACACTGCATGCATTCTGCATGAAAACATATCACACATAAAAACACTGCTGGCATGTACCTTTTGCATCTTTAACTTGCTTGGTAAAACTCTCCCAATCAGACCATATTATCTGGACAATTTCTTCCCATGCACGATTCCTGATTCGCCGGTTTTTACAATGAGAATCCCTCTTATCAAATAGACAGGGTTTCGCCTGCACCAGGGGTATGAACGCCTCTGTATCAAGCAGGCCACATGCTGCTGATTCCTCCATTTTGCTGCTTCGAGGTCGGCCAACAACTGTGTCTGCAGCCTGGGGTGTGGTCTGTAGCCATGTGCGGAATGCGCGTTCTAGGCGCGATTTTGGGGACGAAAACGCGCAAACACTCATTTCAGCCCGTTCACATCAAAGTCTTTGGCCGCGAACACGCTACAAAATGCCCCAATACGCAGCAAAGAAGCTCCTGTACTTTTTCTGGCATAGGCCGTTTTGTAGCGTGTTCAAACAGGCTGAAATACGCCAAGGTGTGAACCATGCCCATTGAAAACAATGGGATTTCGATGTTTGAGCGTTTTGTAGAGCGTAGAACGAGCTACAAAACGCCCAGGTGTGAACCAGGCCTAAGGCTTGTATTGCCATAGTGGGGAAAATAGATGAGCACATGTCCAGACTTCAGACCAGAACACTGTGTAGTCTGGCACAGCTATATCCAATTCTGTAATCCTGGCTTTATATGATTATTAAAATGTTTTATAATATAAATCCAGGTATGCAGAATTGGATATAGCTGTGCCACACTATACAGTGTTCTGGAGTCTGGACATGTGCTCATCTATATTATATGCAGTTAAACAGCATTTTTGTGCCCAGCCCCCATGCGGTGCTGCAGTACTAATAGAAAACGATTTTGTTTCTGCCTGGAGATCCGAACCATTTAAATTACCCTTTATCTCATTTTTGTCAACCAGATCCGTAACCAAAATGAACGGTATATACCAAAAAGATAAACCAGCTAACAAGAGTGGCTGGCTTAAAAAGGGTTAACACAGGATTGGGACAAGTATTCCAATTACAAAAAGAGTTTATTAGATAAAATATCAGTTTTGGACATAAATATCATATTACTAACTGGTTTAAAAAAAAGCATAACATACATTTATAAATCTTCAGGTATGCAGATCTGTTTGTATAATGTGCTCTCATTCATATATGCTAATCAGGTGACACCAAAGGATAATACGTTTCATATAACGTATTATCCTTTGGTGTCCGCTGGTATCTGAAATACACGTATTAATCTCCAGTGGGAAAAACAAGGAAGTTACATAGTAGCACCTTCTTAAAAAATCAGTTTCTTTCCCACAGGGTTTCAGCTGATTAGCATATATGAACAAAATTCATATATGAAATTCAGTCCTGCTTGTACAAAGCAGGACTGAATGTAGAGAGGGCAACTTCCCCACAAGGACACCGGTGGCCTTGTGGGGGATCCGGGCCTGGCTGCAGTACTAACCTGCTACGTCATCTTCTCCGTCTGCTTCAGCCACTCCATGTCACAGCCTAGTCATCTGCTACATTCTGACCTCTTCTCCCGCTGATTGGCCGATTGGATGATGACAGGCTTCCTCACCAGTCACTCCTGACTGGTAAGGAAGCCTGTCAATCATCCAATCGGCCAATCAGCGGGAGAAGAGGTCAGAATGGAGCAGATGACTGAGGACTTGGAGGAGGAGTTTGCGGCCATCTTGTTTCATTGAAGACACGATGGAGGTCCTGTGTGCGGCGGTTTCGGGTCCCTGAAGATGGCGGACGCGGCACAGGTACTCGTTTTTTGTATCGGAGTATTTGCACGAGTACTCATGCAAATACTCGGTATTGCCGCCAATATCGATGCTTGTATCAGTGCATCCCTAAATGTGACAATTCTCTTCTTTTTAAATAGGCCTCTGTCTGTTGAGTCTAAGGTCATATTGGTTCCAATAACAATAATTCAAATAACAGAACTTTACAAGGTTGAAAACAGAGATAATATTCAGCACTTCACTCCATATATCTTATGGAGGTAACAGTGGTGAAGCTTGACATGTGAGCAAAAACAGCACACAAGGAAGGCTGATTACCATGTTTAGTGAACAACAAACATCACACCGTCTAGAAGGTCAAAATTGTAGCTGCTCTTTCTGACGTAACACAATTAACTTTCAGCAGAGAAGGTGCTTAACAGCTTTATTGCTGTGGGGATCTTTTTAAATCAAGCTTTTCCAAACTGTGGATGGAAAGGTGAGCTCCAGCCAAAGTCCTCCTAGGTCTCCAGACCTAACACGAATTAGCAATTATTTGGTGCATCTTTGGTGCAAATCTTTGCACCAAAGAAGGAAATCATTTCTCCATGTAATAACATCAGTTCCGCTACATTAGGAAATATTCAACGTTCTTGTATTCAGAGTATATACAAGTGTTGCAAAGTCCAAGGCCAGCATTTACTGTAATAAAACTTTTAAATACATTTTTTGCCTATCGATTCAGACGTTTGGGACACCCTTTAACTCTCTCTCTCTGTATACACTGAGTGGCCAGATTATTATGACCACCCCATCAGTACTTAGTTGGGCCGCCTCGTGACTCCACGAGATGTTGATAGGTGATGCGAGGAATCTGACACTGCACTGTTGCCCTTCTGTTGTCTTGTACCAGTCTTTCCACAACCTACTTCCCTATTTATAATGGTCTGGCCCTCTAGCCACTTCAGCGCAAAATCATAGCTAATTATAGCTAATTTGCCTACAAACGTCAGGTGGTCATAATAACCTGGCCACTCAGTGTATATGTATATATATAT
>NW_017306566.1:488326-492685 GCF_000935625.1 Nanorana parkeri
CTTGGGTAGCCAACACACATATTTGTGAGGTAAATGGCCGGTGCTCATCCATAAAAAAATTCAAAGTCGGTATAGAGGCACTCACGGGTCTTCTTGCAACAGTCAAAGCAATAGCATTTTATTGTTAACATTTCAATGGAGCTTAGGCCATCATTGTCAAGATCAAAATGCTGTTCCTTTGACTAATGTCCGCTGCAAGACCCATGAGTGCCCCTTTACCTACTTTCTTTTGCCAACATTTTCTTTAAAATGATCCATAATTCCCAAATTCTTTTTTTTTTCATTTTATAGCTCTTATGTATATAATAATTATAGATGTTTCAGACATATGTTCTAAAATAAAGCTTGTCGGTGTCATGTGGATTTTAATTTTCTCTCAGTTAGTCTGTATTTCCTTTATTTTTTTCAGAATTATGTAATTATATGCTTTAAATGTTCCCTGCTATGTTTGGAAGAATAAAAATCCAGAGATATCTATAAAACAACATGAAACAAGACACCAGTTATCCAAGGACCGACAACTATTTTATAGTTGCGAAAACTTTTATCAGTGCTAATAGAATGGGAAAAGAGTATAGCAAAACCAATATACCTCTGAAGAGCAAAGTGCAATTTTTGATTTATAGGGAAACTATGGTGGCTTTGGTTTATGTTTCTTTTTAACTATATACATTTATGAATTGATGTTTTATATCATCAATGATGTTGGTACAATAACCATACATTTGTTTTACACATAAAGCATAATATATTTAATGATCGATTCTCAGAGCATTATCGGTTGTCAAAAAAGAGAGCACAGCAGCAGCTGCCTGCCTTGAGGCTCAGTTTGTTGGATTAAAACTTCACACAAAGCTGTCCAGTAAGGTACGAGTCACTGGTCACTGACTTATTCACTTGTGTAAGTAAAGCTCAGCTTGGTCCTCTAAAATCTAAACCAAAACATTTTGACATTAAGGCAATTGGTGATAAGTTGAGGCATTTCCAGGGATAAGTCTTCAAAATCTTTATGTGAAACTCTTGATATAGTTAAAAGAATGCAAATCTTCATAATAAACTAACTACACAACTAGAGCTCCACGTGCAGTGTGGCTAAAAAGAATGGCTTATAAGAGGACTTTATAACAGTTGCTTTAACAAGATATGCAAATTACATTTAAAGAGATACTGTTATTTTGTCCATTCAGGGCAAACTGACAGTGCCTCTTGATAAACACCTTCCTCCCTCCACCCCAGCATAATATATTTGCCAGTTCATGCTCCCTTGCCACCTTGCTGCTCCATTAGAGCTCTCATTTCATTGTTCTAACAGAGTGGAGCTTCAGAGTATGGGGAAGCATGTGCCATGACCCATGTACCAGTGCTTGGACCTGAGCGGTGAGTTGCATCATGCACCACGGTAAGCTCTGACATTGATGCTTACTTGGGGTGGACTCCAGCAGCAGGGAAGCAATGAAGATCAGTGGTTATGCCTTGCGGAGGTTAAGAAGTATCAGGAGGCACTCTGCCCTGAATGATCAAAATGTACAGATCTAATCTTGTAATTTACTATACAGTATACTGTCTATCTCTATCTATCTATCTATCTATCTATCTATCTATCTATCTATCTATCTATCTATCTATCTATTTGTCTTTCAGGTCCTTTCTCTATGATTCTCATTCTCACAAGTCTGTTTAATTTGTTGAACCTCATGTGACTACCGGCGTGACAGGGTTTAAAAAATTCTATTTAACCACCTTCCGTCCATGGCCGTTTGTGAACGGCCGGACGGGAGTCTGCTAGGAGCGGGAGGGCGTCTTAAGACGTTCTGCCCGTCCCCCACACAAGAGGGAAAACTGTGAGAATGTAAACAGCCAGCGATGGCTGTTTACATACAAGTGATCAGGCATCTCTAGAGACGCCCGATACTGCCTCCTTTTCACTGAAGTATAAGTTCCACAGAGGATACATTGCAGAAACCATAAATTCAAAGAAATGTTTGAGTTCTTTTAGTTTTTGCATGTGCAGAATTTCTCGATCAGATCAGTGGAGGGCGGGAGAAAGGATGGGGAAGGAAGCACTGAGATAAACCCCAAATGTTACTGGCTTCCAGAAGATTGGCGGCCTATACAAAAAATAGTAAGATCTAAAGTACAAATCCCCGGAGCATTTATTAGTAATTAGAAATGCTAAGGAAATGGGGTTTTAATGTTCTTAGGTGGTGGACTGGACACTTTACTTCTACTTTAAATCTTCCAGCAAAACCATATTATGCTGCAAAAGCAATTTACTGTATATTTAAAACAATATTTAGCCTTCACTGCTCATATTCAGGCACCATCAGACCACCCTACACTTCATGGAAAGCTCAAATCAAGACCCTTCCTCAATAACTCCCCCCCAGCACACTTGGGTTCAGTGTATAAACCCCTGTAATTTACACTGAGTAATGTAAAAGGCATTCACACTTCCACTAATGCCCCAATATAATGGGGTCAGTGTCAATACGTTAAAACATGTTTTTTTAATTGTAAATTATCAATTTGTATTGGGAGTTAGTAAATGTACCTTTTACATTGGTGATCAGTGTAAATTCATCTGTAACATTGGTGAACAGTGTAAATGCATCTGTTACATTGATGGGCAGTGTAAATTCAATGATAAATAGGGGTCAGCATAATTAACATTCCATTGATCATCAGGGTAAATTTCCTGGTTACATAGGTGCTCAGTGTAATTTCCACTGTTACATTGGTAAATCAGGGTAGATTTCCTCATTACAGTGTTGGTCAATGTAACTTTCCCTGTTACAAAGTGCAGGGGGTGGGGGTTCCTGCCCATTAGACAGTTGAGGCCCCGTGATTTCTAATGATTCATGATTCATGATTTCTTTCTGGTGGTCTTAAATACAAACATGTATATCCATATGCAAGATAGCTAGCCTATCCTAGTAAACCAGGGTAAACACTGAAAATAGTCTCTATGCAATAGGGCTACACTAAGGTACCTAGGTTTTATTATTTAGATTTGGTCTACAATTCCCTAAGGGTCTTGGTTCAGGTTGTGAGTCTGTTGTAGTAAAGCTCTTAGTCCTATTGGGGCTCTGTGGCATTGCGGGCTTACACATAGATCTTTGGAGCCTCTTCCACTTGGTCCATACAAAAATCGCTGAGATGCATTTCTGCCTGAAATAGACATGTAAGATTTGTTTCATTCAGAATTGAAATTTTGACAAATGTTGGCGTATTCGGACATTTGGTTGAATCTGAATTTCCAATTAAAGAAATAACGAATCCAAATGTATTAAAATTTTTGTTAAAGAAATGTCGGATGCATCTCCCGGATGTTACTTGGATTGAACTGATGTTGTTAAACGTTAAAATAAAATAAAATAAAACCCAACAGCGTGAAGTCCCCTCCCCAATTCATACCAGGCTTTTTAGGTTTGGTAGGAATTTTAGGGGGGGCCCCAACAACAAAAAGCAAGTAAAGCACCCCTAAAATCACATATCAAGCAGCAAAATCACTTTATCCAAGCAGCAGCCTGGGAGAGCAGAAAAGGGGAAGGGCACCCCTCCCCCTCCTGCACCATATATGCACTCACCTATACTGATGAGGACAAGGACCACTTCTCCACAACCCTGGCCTGGTGGTTGTGGAGGCTTGTGGGCAGGGGAGCTTATCGCAATCTGGGTACCCCATTTTATAAAAAGGGGACCCAGATCCTGCCCCCCCTGGTGAATGAGCAAGTTACACCTACCCATTCACCAAATACACAATGAAAAAGTAAATGAACACACCACACTATCCTAAAAAGTAATTTATTTGAGAAAAAAAAACAACACAGTTTTTGTCATGGTCTTTATTTAAAAAAAATGTTCATCGATTTAATCCACAGGCCAATCACATCATCCAGTGATGTAGATTCCCACCAATCACGATGAACATTGGCTGACATTTTTTGTACATCGATGTAATGTGTCTATTTTCAAATAAAGGACTTTTATGGGTAACAAATGAGGGGAGGATCTGGGTTCCCCTTTATGATGGATTGGGTTTTTCTTTCTTTTAATACAGGACTGCGTTGTGTTTTTTTGTTTTAAATAAAGGACTTTGTAGTATGTATGTATGTATGTGGTGTGTTTATTTACTATTTTAATGTTATTTGTTGAATGATTAACGGTAACAACTACCCCTTACTCACTCACAAGGGTGGGGGATCTTGGAACCCAGGTTCAGATAACCTCCCCTGCTCACATACCCTCACAACCACTGTGCCAGGGATGTGGGGGAGAGGCCCTCATCATGACGGACCCCCTGGCAAAGCACCCTTCCCATGCTGAGGCCATGTGGCCCTGTATGGTGTAGTGGGGGTG
>NW_017306566.1:492716-519264 GCF_000935625.1 Nanorana parkeri
CTATGTGCGCTACACATATATGCTTGAATAGTAGACATGCTACTTCCAGCATAGACAGGGACATTTTAATTACTCTTTCTTTAGAGACTCCAAAATGCATGCAGGTAGTGCTGCGCTTTCAAATAAAAAGCCCAGCATGTTTTGCAAATTGAGTTTCATGGATGCATCCTGTATTAAATGTTTATTTGCTAAATAAATATGTTATAGCAATTTTTTTTAAAAATATAAGAAACAACATTATAATTTTCCTTTAAAATGTCTTAAACATCTTAGAAATCAAACTCTTTTTTTACATTCAATAAATAGAATTTAAAAATAATGAGCACATTTAGAATGGACAAAACCACAGGCCCTTTGCACTACTACTACTATTGACTGTTATGATTTTAGAGTAATAATAACTTATTTTTCATGTGAACATAGAAAGCTCAGAGCTCTTTCTAGTGCTTCACGGTAAAAAATAGTGCCTATTACAGTGAATAACAATTTATGTAATTCACATTTTATGCTGCTACTTTCAGGAGCAATCAAGTGTAGCAGCAGCTACAGCATCTGAGCTCACCATAAAAAAAAAGCAGTCCCTCGTGGTATATTAAATAATTCTGACGTAATGTCTAAAAAAAAAAAAATCCCCTAATAATCCATTTAAAGAAATCTCAAGCTGCTTTTGCTGAGCTTTGATAATGAGAACCAAACACATAATGCAAACGAAAAGATTAAATTCATGTATCAATAATTATAAACCGCAACCGTAGCCAAACTGTGCAAAATTATAAGTAATATGTTATACACCAAGCAAGGTCTAGCATTTTCCTTTATTTACAAAGACAGTGTATTAAAACAGCATGTGTTTGCCAACGCTTGTTCATTTCTGAATTCCTAGTGGCAACACATGCTTCCCAATGCATTAAATCATAAGTGTTTATTAATATGCTAAATAGGTTACAATAAATTGGCTCAAGTAGTTCCATCTCCCAAAGCCTCATGCATAATCAGTTGAGCACACACTAACACAAAATTTTCATACAAAGTGATCCTGGTTTTTCTAGCATTTTATGAAGTTCTTTCAAGGAGAAATGGATGACTGTTTTCTTGTTTACATTGCTTGCTCTTTATTCTCTGTTTTTAATCTTTTTATTTTCTCCAAAGTTGAATTTATAATTGTGCATATGTTTTCAGTGGCATGCCCATTGTTATTTCCTTATTTAATCAAATTTAGTCCAATAAAGATAAACAATATTGATTTAAGGATTATTTTACTTTTTACTTCTTAATTATTCATACAATTTATCTTAGTATTTGTCATATATAAATATTTAATATACTAAAATGTTGTCACTATGTTGCCCGGAGGAAGAAACCCTGTGTGGCCCCGAACGTTGGCTAAATTTTTGAGATGTTTCACTTCAATAAATAAGCACAACGATTAATGCTACCACTGGAATGCTGGTGATCTTCATCTTCTACAAGTTTGATACACATGATGACATCTGTGACTATCACTGCGAGCACCATGGTTGTTCAGCCCCAATTGCTGTAAGGAGTGACAGGGACACATCCGTATACTTCATGATTGACCAAATATGGTCATGATGATATTTGGTCAATGACATCACCCAGCATCCCTTGCTAGTCATGGTGGTGGCTGGTCAACATTCTAGACAGGCAGGTCATTGTGACTGCAATTCAGTAAGTTACAAGAATATTGCATTTTCAGCTGCAATAACATGTATTTTTCTGTACTTGCAGAAAATGAACTTAGCATTAAACAAGAAAATGAATGCAGCCACCACATGTAAGAAATAGTTAACTGCAATATTTAAACAATTTTTTCTTGGGTTAACAAAATAAGTTTATCCATTTGTGACTTGTTAATGGCTCACTCCTTTTTCTGTCTAGGGAAGGTCTAAAGGCATAATTAAGATCTACTGGTTATAAAAAAAATGAGAATACAATTTGGACAATTTTTCCATTATGATGGTAAAAACATTAAGAGGGTTATTCACAAAGCTGCCGAAGTGAACAGAACAACGTTCAGCTATTCACTACGGCTCAGTATGGCTGATTTCAGCTGTACATTGGCTGATATCAGCCGTACATCAGCTGCCTTCGGCTGAGCCGAAGTGCAGAAGGCCTTCGACTCAGCTGATCCAAAATCTGGATAGGCTAAGGCGAAGCTCAAACAGCTCACTCACTGCCGCTCACTCCTATTCACATAGGGGCAGAACGGGAGTGAGTGAATAGCTGAATGCCGCCGAGTGGCATTCGGCTTGGCTATTCTGCTTTGTACCTCCGTGGTACCGAGCAGAACAGCAAATAGAGAAAAAAGTTAATTACATTTTTAAAAAAAGGTAAATAAATATTAAATTTAAAAAAAGGTAATTTGGGGATGCTGATCTGTCATTACAACTGGGCGGAGCCAGTTGTGGGATCATGGGTGGCTCCACCCAGCTATCATTTGTGGGGCTTACGGCAGGCCCTTACAGCCGGCCCTTCAGTCGAGCCGAAGCATATGCCTTCGGTTCGGCTGAGCCGCTCGCCCACCTTCGACTGCTGTACAGACTATAGTGTCTGTACGGCGGCCGAAGAGAGCCGAAGGATCAGCCGAAGCTATGGCTGAATCATTCAGCTTCTTTGTGAATAACCTCCTATATGTGTTGTTGAGTGGCATACTATATGAGAAGACTATACAAACCTTCTGATTATACTAGAGGTAGGAGGATGTGATGATCCTGTGTCAAAAACAGAAAAGTCCAGCTGGATAATGAATGTGATTAATAACTCTTCACTGTTTTGTTGGAAAGATTCCAAATAAAACCTTCTGCATCTGTACTAAAAATATTGGGAACAAAGTATTAACATTTGACACCCACTCAGAAAATTCATTTTGGGGAAAAACATTTCCCATACCCCAAGCTGACATATAATAATAAAGTGCAATAAATACATCTGTATCATAGCTCGCCTGCATCCTTATCAGTGTGTAAAGTCTGTAGGGTGTGTCCTTCAGAAAAATATTAAAGGTCTTGAAAGAAACATGAAAGGTGCATCCCTGCTTGTATCTTGTTCCTGCTTGTTGTGAGGCAGGGGAAAAAGACTGTAAATAATTAGGTCATGATCAACAATCCTGGTACAGTGGTCAGAATCTGGGCCCTATTTCAAACTATTTCTTAGAGTTCTGCACAATGGAAGTTTACAAGAATGTCCTTTGGTAAACTAGGTTCTCTGGTTGTATCAGCATGCACTGCTTGGGGCAAAATCGAAAAAAGAAATGTTTGTGATCATTTCTTTACTCCTGCAAGATTCCCTGTGCAAAGGCTCTGTTGCCTGTGTGTGCAATTTCTTATATCTGTCAGATTTTGCTCTAATATTTTAGCCCTACTTAAAATAGCACCAGTGTGCCCCCCATTGCTTTCTTGTGTGTCACCAGCTCATCAGTTCTCTTCTCCAAGTCAGAGATCCTCAGGTCCATGTCCTGAATTTCCCAGCAGATGTGTTGCTGTGTTGAGGCTGGTTTTAAACTGAACATGTTTGGGATGTTTTAGGGCATCTCTGAGGTCGTCATGCAGTGCTCTTGTGAGAGAATCGGAAGAGCTTTTTCTGGCGCAAAGGTGAGTGCATTTAATGGCAAGAAGTGCTTCAATAGCAGCATTAAAGGAGAACTATAAGGTGAGTGCTGTTCACTCACCTCATAGTTCTAGCCGACCTGTGACAATGAGACTGTCACAGGTCGGCTCAGTAGATCAAGAAATGAGCGAACACATACCGGCGTTCTCTCACCTCTCAATCCTTTCACAGCTCTCTGCCGTGACAGGGGAGGGGCTGGATTCCCCCCTCCCCGCTCCGATCCGCCAGCGCTGACTGGCGGATCGGACGGGGGAGGGGGCGGGCACAGATGGCTCTGCCTTTATATAGGCAGAGCCAGCTGTCACTCACTCAACTGGGCGGATCCAGACATAATTGTCGGGATCCGCTTCAGCTGCAGCGCCTTAGTATACAGCTACAGCTCGCGGTATACTAAGCGTAGGGTGACAGGAGGATGCTAGTTTTTGTCCTGCCGTTACGCTAAGGAGAACTATGGGGAAAAGCCTTAAACCCATAGTTCTCCTTTAACTTAGTGTTAAGTGGTTAAAAAGTTCCAACAGTATTTTCTGTGGTCAAAATCCAGGATATTCAGGCCTACTTCCTACTCCAAGTCACCCTTTGTGTGAATTGAATGGGTTACTTTTAGGGTAATATTTTTATTTTTTTAAGTTAGGCCTGGTTGGTTTGGAAGAGGAGAACAGTTTAGGTGCATGTGACCAGCAAGGCATGATGCATGGCCCTATAGGATACTTTCTATGTTAGTGACTCTTTGAGAAACTTTCAGATTTGTTCATGTTTCCAGCATCAAAATCCCGGGCAACCACTGCGTCAGCACTGACAATCAACGTATCATTATAATTAGACCCCTACATATAAAGTATTGGACTCCCTTAAGTAATATTGATGCCATTATTTTTGACACCTTGCTCAGAACACATCAACCAAGCTATATAGATTAGTGACTTTTCCTACAGAAGGTTAAATTTAGCAGACCGTTGCTTACTTCTAAATGATATCAGCACTAAGCAGCCTTTCGTCTCAATAATGTATGATTTATATTAGAAAGAACAATCATCCCCCCCTGTTGTCTCCTGCTGCTGCTCCTGACCTTTTTGACTGACACATAAGAGCAAATGTCTGCATAGAAAAAAGCCTCTGAAATTAAAGGCAGTATTTCAGCATTTCATTATGTTTCTTTTAGATAGATGGAAAACTGAGAGGCTGTATGTGTAATTTTTATTTGTGTGTTTAACTACTTTGAAGGGGAAAAAAATTCAGGAACCCAGATAATTGCTTTATTATGTGATTATGTTTCTTCTACTATATCAATGCAAATAAGCTCTCGATTTTCTATTGTGTACCTAGAGCTTAGTGGTATAGAAAACAAAAGGTGGATGCACCAGCCTGGACTCCCTGTGGGTAAGCCATCACCACTGACAGCAATGACAGGAGTGTAATCAACTAGTGAATGTAGATAAAATGAGTGTGCAGCTTCCAATGAACCCTATTTGTGGCTATTACATATCTCTATTACACTTTACTGCACCTTCTTCAGCTTTCAATGGCTAAAGTGGGCCATGCATGACTGATCATTATATGTTTTAGCTAGAGACAAACCTATAAGTCACAGGCCTCTGCACAAAATGTAAAAAGATGTCCATTCATATCTAATGCAAAAATCTAATGGTTTTTTTAATCAATTTTAAGGGTCAGAAAGGCAAACTAGTACATCAGACAGGTAAAATAATTTAAAAAAAAAAAAGATATAAAGAAAAAATCCTTTTTTTCCCACTTTTTAAATAAGGTTCTAATGGGAATAAGCAGTGTAGTTGGTCAATCAATAAAGGATGTAGCAGCCTTAAAGACCCAAAGACATCCTGATGTATTAGTTTTATATTGGTCAGTGATATATATATATACAGATGTTCCTCACTTACCGACTTACCTGTTTTGCGACCACTCGCACTTACGACGGACCGCCGATCGACCTCCGACCTTACCGATTTAACACTTTGTGAGTCACTGGGGGTGATTTACTAACCTAAACACACGCACGCACCAGGTGTGTGTGATTTTCACACAGCAAAACGTATTTATCAACCAAAAAGTCTCTAAAAGCATATTTCCACTAATGCCATATATGGAAAAATCATGCACATGATGCATATATAATGCTGCTTCACAGTTTAGACAAAAATGGTTAGCTAATGCATTTACATTCCTGCATTCATCAACGCAAGCAACATAACATAGAGCTAATTTACACCACATTACCTTGCAATTCATTGCAGGGCTTTGCACAACCCACCTGCTGGGTGTGTACACACTACAAAGGTGTTTTGATTCCTCCCATAGATCATGCTGGGAGGGAACACACTACAGAGGTGTATACACGTTCATGGTGTGTTTATAAGGTTAGTAAATCAACCCCACAGTCTCACCGCATACAGGCAGTGGAACAGCGTGTAGGGGATCTGGAAGATCATATACAAAATCTCCAGCTGTCACAAGACGACTCTCACAAACAGGTCACTTTCCTCTTGGATAAGGTTGATGACCTTGAGAATCGGATAAGATGCAATAATCTCAGAATAATAGGATTACCTGAAACGGTACTGACAGGAGAACTACACCGCTTCTGTTCCCGCGTGATACCACATGCACTGGGCCTCAATGCGCCCACCAAGGGATCAGCAGAAGCCAAGGCCGGTCATTGTCCGTTACCTTGATTTTGCAGACAGACGCGACATAATGATGGCATATCGATCACAGCATCACCTGGTCGCAGACGGCCATAAGCTCCTATTGTTTGCGGATTATTCAGCGGTTCTCTCCAAACAGAGGAAGGCCTTTCATGAGACCTGCCAACTGCTTGTTGCTAAACGCATTAAGTTTATTATGGCCTACCCAGCTATTCTGCGCATATCTACGCCAGAAGGTCATACCAAATATTTCACGTCTGCCTCGGCAGCGGCTACCTACGCCCAAACGCTGCAAGAACCATCTAATCACTCTCCAATCAAAAGCCCGCCACGCAAAAAGAAAGCCTGAGACCATGCAGTCTGCATTACTATAAATATCCTGGGCTTTGCCCACTCTGTGTTTCACACAAATACCTGCATCTGCAGTTGGGACGGAGCATGTCTCATGTCTCATATGTCATGATTTGCATGTCTTTGGGAATCCTGGTTTACTCGATTCTCCTGTTATTGCAATTCCTGCCTGGCTACACCCTTCATAGGGAAAAAAGGAAGTTGCCTACAGAAGATATTGTTTTGTTTTGTTTAACAGTTTACGCTGTTAGTTTTATCGTTGATCCATATCAATTAGCTAGTTATAGCTACCCCTTCAACCCCTCCTTCCATACCATCTCATATCACTATCTGGGAGCTAAGTCACGGGACGCTCCCGCTCACCCGCAATGCAATGCCCCTAACCTATCTCTTCTTCAACCAGTAGGGATTCACCATCCCAGGTACATATGGAGCTCAGGAACGTCCATATGCACCCTCCCCTTGGACTTACACTCTGAATTTCTTCATGACCTACTACATCCACGTCTCCAATGGAAACCACCTTAAAAATAATCACGTGGAACGTGAAAGGATTAAAATCTCCCAACAAACGTAATCTAATACTCCGTCACCTCAAAAAACTCAAGGCCGACATAGCACTTCTCCAAGAGACCCATTTACCATCATCTGACATCAAATGCTTACAACGCACATGGGTCGGCACAGCCATAGGAGCTCCTGCGAAAGGACCCACGGCTGGTGTGATCACACTCATCCGCAAATCCCTACCATGCTCCCTACTGTCACACACGTCAGACCCAACCGAGGGTAGATGGTCATGTGCAACCATTCAATTAGGTTCCTCCAACATAGATATTTGGAATATATATGGTCCCAACACAGACAACAAACCCTTCTACACTTCCCTGCTTGCACGGCTTAGTCAACCCACGAGTGTCAAATACCGAGTAGTTGGAGGAGACTTCAATGCTGTACCCTCTACATTGGAGGACAGGACTGGTTCGCAAAAACAAGTCGTCCCCTCCTCATCGCCCACCTCTTCCTATAGAGATAAACCTTTTAGCTCTTTTCTCAGCAGCAGTGGCTTGGAGGATGTTTGGAGACATTTGCACCCACTGGAAAGGGACTTCACCCACTTTTCGCATGCTCATGTAGTCATGTCCCGCATAGACCTGCTATTAACCTCTCCTAACTTACTGCCGAAGGTGCGATCGGTAGAGATTGAAAACATGCTGATTTTGGATCACTCACCAGTGTCCCTCTTACTACACAGACTGGACATCCCAACCCTGCCTAAGACGTGGCGCTTTCCCTCCTACCTTCTGCTGGATGATACTTTTCAACAAAATTTATCTCTATGGTGGCAAGAACATATTGATGACCCCATCCTGTATTGGGAAGCAGCTAAGGCTGTACTTCGAGGTAAGATCCTGGCTTACTCTACTTCACGCAAAAGATTAACCTTAAAAAAATATACCGAAGCCTGTACAACAGCTAGATTGGCCTACACCACATACAAGTCTAATCCCTCGGATGAAAATAGACACGTATGGGTTCAGGCCAAACAAAACTGTGATCAGTGGCTGGAGCAATATGAACGGCAAATTCATTCATATAGGGAGGTAGACCTATTCAAATTTGGTAACAAAGCCGGCAGGTTACTGGCAAACTTGGCTCGAGGAACACGACAACCGACCCACATACTTCACCTCTCTGATGAGAAGGGAGACATCCATTCCAACCCGACTACTGTAGCTAAGATCTTTAACAATTATTACCAGACACTATACAATGCCCCTACATCGGAACCTGACAGAGGGGACTCTTACCTAAAAAATACAAAATTGCCTTCTCTCTCACCGTCAGACCTTATGCTACTTAATGCAGATATCACTGTTCAGGAATTACAACATGTAATAAAAACGTCCCCTCGAGCCAAGGCCCCAGGTCCTGACAGATTATCCTCTGACTTTTATAAAATGTTCATGGACGATGTGACTCCATCATTAATTAACCTGTATAACCATATCTTACATCAACAGAAGTATCCCCCAACTTTTAATGAAGCTTATATTAGACTACTCCCTAAGCCAGATAAAGACCCTTTAAAGCCAGGATCTTACCGCCCTATCTCATTGTTAAATCAGGATGCCAAGTATCTCTCTAAGATTATGGCCGATAGATTGGCATCCTTGTTACCTTCACTCATTGCTCCTTCTCAAGCAGGTTTTTTATCCGGAAGGTCAGCCGTGATTAATATTAGAAAAGCTATCACAGCCATGGAACACTGTCGCCTGTCGGATCCTTCTCCGCGGTCCCCGGCCCTTTTGGCACTGGACGCGGAAAAGGCATTCGACAGTGTGAACTGGAACTGGCTTCAGCAGGTGCTTCGTCATATGGGTTTCAAAGGCTCTTTTCTGAACTATATAGCTACTGTCTACAATTCTCCAACAGCTCAAATATTTACCTCTACCTTTCTTTCCCCTCCTATCTCCCTGCATAGATGAACGCGCCAGGGATGCCCACTCTCACCACTACTTTTCAACCTGGCCATAGAACCCCTTGCTCGAACGCTCTCCTCTCAAACCATATTCTCGGGGATTCGTATAGGCCCCCAAAATATCCAATCCCTACTGTTCGCTGATGACATATTGCTCTTCCTATCTGACCCTAAATTGCAACTCCCCAACATTTTTGAACACATTCAATTGTTTGGCAAATTTTCAGGACTGAAAATTAATGTGGACAAAAGTGAACTCATGATACTTTCCACGTCCACTCGTCCTAACGATTTGACTTGGATTTCACAGTATCCCCTGCAAATACGCAATAGGTCTATCAAATATCTAGGCATCCACCTACCCAAAAACACTCCTGATATGTATACACTCAACTTCACACCAGTTATCAGCAAGATTATTCGCGAGCTGCAAGCCTGGTCCTCTCTCCCATTATCAGTTCTAGGCAGATGTCATCTGCTTAGAATGATCAGCTTCCCGCGACTTCTCTACCACCTACAAACTTTACCTCTTCTACTTAAACACGTTGATATACAATCACTCTATAGAGCTTTTACGACATTTATTTGGAGGGGCAAGAAACCAAGAATAGCACTAAGGAAACTCCAAAGACCAAGATCCCAACTGGGAGCTAATGTCCCCGACCTACGACTCTATAATCTGGCATGCCTCTCTCGACATGTACGTGACTGGACACGTAATACTGAATTCTACTCTAATACCAATATAGAACAGCAACTAGTACACCCTTGGTCCCTGGCAGGAGTACTACATACCCCTATCCACTCACTGCCGACACACATCAAGCAGAATATCCTACTTAGGGACACTGTTATTTCCTGGAGGGGACTCAGGAAGCTGAACGGCCTCACAGGAACCATCACCCCAATTATGCCCCTCACAACCTCGCCTATATTCCCAATGGGAATGGCCTCAGCAGTCTATAACTTATGGCATAGACAGGGTATTCGGACCCTGCAAGATCTCTTAACTCCTAATGGAACTTGCAAAACATTCCAGGACCTTATACAGACACACCGACTGTCCTCGGCCCATTTCCTACAATATGGTCAAGTCACCTCTTTTATCAAGACGCATCTACATCCACCTGTGCTACGAGACCCCGACTCCTCCTTTTCCAAACTGTTGTCACACTCGTCCCAAAAAATCTCTCTCTCCAAGGCATATTCCATACTCCGCCCTTCCCATGAGGTAACCTCTTCAATAACATTGCGCTCTGCAAAGAAATGGGCCACGCTTTTCATACAGCTTATTACTCCAGGGCTGGAGGGACGTCTGTAAAAATATCCGTAGTGAACAGTGGAGAGAGGTACAATTTAGATTAACCCACAGGGCATATTGTGCATTTAATTTTGGTCCCACTAACCCTAACACGAACTGGTTGCAATCCTGTCCAAAATGCCAATTCCCACGCCTTAATCTGGATCATCTATTCTGGCAGTGCCCTAATATCCAAAGGTTCTGGGAAAACGTATACCAGTTTGCATCCCCCCTTTTGGATTGTCCGAGACCACTTACCCCATCTTATTGCTTATTCCATATAGCACATGACCCTTCTACCCACTCCATCTCTCCCCTGTCCCAATGGGAGCATTATTACCTTATGGCAGCCAAAAAGAACATACTTAGAGCCTGGCTAGCGGACACCCCTCCCACTCTGCTCGATGTTAAGACCACTCTGCACCATCTCATGCTCATACAGAAACTGGATACTAAACATAACCTTCAATTCACTGGTAAATTCTTTAAGACCTGGAAAAGATTCTTACTACAAGAATTGACAAGGCCCCAGCTCAAAGATGTAATGACCATATTCCAACATTCCAAATGGTACCTCCTAGCTAAATCAGATGGGTCATTAGGTCAACTTGATGTCTTGTAACTACTTGATTGAATATTTACAGATGAGTGTTAATGTGCATTGGAATTAGGGATACACCGATACCAAGTACCATACTCTGTACAAGTACAGATCCTTTTCGAGCACCAAGACTAGACTAGAGAAAAATTTAAAAGTTAGGAGGCAGCTGTCATTTCTAAGGAGCACACGGAGCTCCTGGGATTTGTACCTCTCTGTTTTAATGTATGATTTTGATTTTATAAATATAAATAAAGGGATGCACCGATATCATTTTTGCAAGTACAAGTACTGATACTTGCCCAAGTACTTACAGATACAAGTACTGGTACATTTTTGTTTATTGTCATGTGACAGTTTTTCTAAAACAATATTGACAAATGATTTCAGGACAGTGGTGGAGCTCCAGAGCCAGGTCCCAGCTGCAACCGCTGCAACCCTTTTAGTTCTCATGTTCTCGGCACTGAGATCTGAACTGGAATCGGTGCATCCCTAATTGCAATAATACATTACAATATGTGATTTTTAGCACATTAACATTAGATTACATTACTAACCATATCTGGCTATTTTGTACCCCCAAACGTCCAAGTGCTATCTAAATACCTGAAAAGAGCTGAGTACTACCGGACCATGAATGTTTTCCATAGATCAGAGAGAAGGAGAATCTGCTGCTGACCGCATGAAACTGTATCATGGCTGGAGACTGAGATAACAGACACTGAACTTAGACCCGCATCACTTCCATATCCATTTACCCCAGGATGTCGCTCTTCTTGGGGGAAGATAGTTGTGGGGTGGGGGCATGTGAGGGGTGAATTGCAGCCCAACGCTTTCTTTTTGAACAAGAGTTTTGGACACCAACATCAAGCAGGAGTTCCCAACCACACAACCCAGGTAACACATGGACATTGCCCAGAAGGTGTGAACTGCTGTTGCTTGAGCCAATGTCCACAGATTATGTAGTTTTATTGGATTGTAAGACCGAGGTGCTCAGAGCTACCAAATGGTACCATGGTATCCCTGCATTTTCCCTCGGAAGTACCCCAAAATTGAATTGGTTCTGTGGGCTAGGGACATGGTGGGACATGAGACTGAACTGTGGCGCCAGGCTGTCTAGGAATCACTCTCTCAGCTTTAATCCACACCTTGCCTTGTCTGGTGTTTGCGGTAAAAATGCTATAAAACACTTTTCTTTGTGGGTGTTCCAGTGTAGAGGATCTTTAGAGAGAAATATATAGTCTGGGTACCAGGGCAGCCTTCACACATGGGATTTGCTGCTATGCTTGGCTGTAGAGGACTTTTTGCTGGGTTCTCCAAACCACTTGGGAGCCAAACCTGGTTTGCTCATCCGTATTAAAAATGCATCATAGATTGCCACAAAAAAAATATGCTCCCATATTCATCTGTGCTGCAGGAATCATGCAGTTAGCATAATTTTAACAATGAAGGTTGCAAACACTCATGCACTGGCAGAAATGTCTTATGGCTGCACTTGTTCAAGTGGCATTGTGTCCTCACCAACTCACACTTTGCCACTTGAACAGGTTAAATTAAGTTGATGCAACTGCTGGTTTTGTCATTTAAATTCATGGATGCAGGGCACCTTATAAAAATACACATTCTATTTACTTCTGTGAAACTGATTGATAGTCTGTAGTCATGGACAAGTGTGCCAGATACATTCAGGTAATAAAATGATTTATTTACAATTTGAATTTTCCAAAGATCTCCCAGAGACCCATTATTCTTGGACTCCTTCCCCTAATTAAAGTAAATCTGCTGTGAGATCATCCCTTCTAGAATGGTGCACTGTAAATCTATGGAGGGCTACATCAGCGATATGCATTACTTCCAAGATGTATGATCTAAATTCATCATTATCAAAATGACAGCACTGTGCTTGTTGTCAATGAGGCACAATTTATAATTGTCAGCGGTGGTAGAATTGGCTACATGTAATGTATCTAAAAGAAAATATATAAATGTAGTTTAAATCATTGATGCAGAATTTCAGCATTTTAACGAGGCACTACATAAATTGTATTTTACCACAAATTTTATGTTCAGGAAAAAAATAAACATGGCAAATTAAAATGAATGTAAGTTTAGAGGAGATAGATAAGCGGTGGTCAACTTCCTTGGTAAAGGGGGCTTAAAGTGTAGCCCCTGCCATTACAAAAGAGCTTCACATAATATCCAGTGAATTTAATGATATAGAAAACTCTTAGTGACTGCACACATGCAACAGGAGAAGATCGGAGATGATGAACATGCTATAGGAGTTGGTGGAGACTGGAGACAAGCTTCAAGATATATCAGACTGGAGACACATACATGAGGCCGTTAAAGCTCACTATTACAATCCCTTTATAAATCAGTGCTTCTAAATATGTTCTCCCTACATCCCCCATAAAAGTGACTAGTGTCACATTTGATATTCCTCTCAGCGAGATCCAAGGAAAACAACACATGAAAAGAGAAACGGGATGGACAAGACAGAGAAAAGTAAGATATAGTTAAATAAATAACCCAAGTGATTTACCCACTTGAAGTCTATAGAATATTTGTTTCCTTCACTGACCTGAGTAAGCGCAAGATCAAAATGCCAAAAGGCCATGATAGATAGATAGATAGATAGATAGATAGATAGATAGAGAGAGAGAGATAGATAGAGAGATATAGAGATAGAGAGATAGATAGATGTTTTGAGCTGGGTGGTGAGAAAACTGGTCCTCTTCATCTCAAATGCAGTCCCTCTGTACTCACCATAACTTCTCTCTTGACTTTAGGAATGGAATACATTTCACAAACTAGACTTTACTTTTTAGTATATGAGATGTTGGAAAATATCCACAAGTTTTGTGCAATTTTGATGATCACATTACTTACATATACATTATAAGACTGTTGTCTCCATTGCTGTTGGGGGCACCGGCCGTGCTAGTACAGGGCCCTGATTGTCTCTGGGGAGGGGCAGTCTGGCCTTCCTTAGGACTATGCAGCACTGTCCTGAGCTGTGGCTGGATGTGAGCGTTGGTTCCAGCCTTGCTTAGGTCTTCATAATACTTTCTCTCTGCATCGTCATATTTGTATTTGTCAAACCAGATCTTCTCTGTGCTCAAGCAAGAAGCTGCCATTTTTGCTGAAGCCTCTGCCGTGTCAGGAGAGAGAGCGGGAGGGAAGGCTTTACTTGCATTTTTAAAATTTGGTGACATGGTCTCTTTAAGCCCTGCCTACAGACTATCAACAAATGTATACCCACTGGACAAATCCAAACTCACTTTTACAGTCCATAAACTGGATTTCTTGGCAAAACATGGAGGTATGGGAAGTATTTGTAAGTGCCACACCACACAACAGCTAAAATTTGTAAATGCTAAATGCTACAGAAGAAACACTACAGTTGTAGTAAAGTCAGAAAAACGAATCAATTAACTAAAGTTTATAATTCAGAAACATTCCTTCCTTTTATGGGATCATGTATGTAATTTAAATATTGCTTCCAATAATATGGCCTTTGCTAAGCTCTTGGGGATGATATTGAATGTGTCAAGCAGCCGGAGGTGTTTGTAGGTACTCTACATTGCTCTTTATCATTTCCATCTTTTTAGAAAGTCTCGAAGTGAGGAAGCCTGGTTCTTCACTCTGCTGTGGAGGAAAGTCAAGTATTGCAATAATGGCATGTGGTGGCCCACATGTTGATATTTCCCAGTACTAGGAAATAAAAAAGAAAACAATATTGAGGATGGGTAAATATCAGCCCATCTAAAGCCTTAAAGTGTATGTCTGGTCAAAATAAATAAATACATACATATGCACAATTTTTTGTTTTCTAAAGCACCTAAACTCCAGCCACCATTTTAAAACAGTAGCTATTCCTCCCAGCACAATTTTAAAACAGCATTGGGTCTTAGCAGTATCATATCCTGAGCTTCCAATGCATCTACAGCTTGCTTCCACATTCTGTTTACATTTGATGTGTAGTGACATCAAGAGCAACATCACAGCACTTCCACCTTCCATAGCCCAATATCACCGCTCCTTCATAGAGACTAAGCCCATTATTGGGCGAAACATTTCAGAGTCTAGAGGATATATGGCAAGGCAATGTGTACCTGTGTGCTATATTCCATTTTTCACCTTGCGGTGTGCAACCGCACTTTTTTTTCCGTGAATAATCACCACACTTCCACTGAGTACAGAGGCCACAAAGAAATCTTACAGTTCTGTCCTGCCTCTTCCTGCAGCAGTAGAGGTCAGCAGCAATTGGTAGACTGTAGTCTCTATATGCATTTTGTGCCTTATTTCTCCACACATGATAGTCTCATCCAAAATAATAATAATAATAATAATAATAATATATAGATAAATATAAAGTATATCTAAAAGTCTATTATTCACATAGTGAAAATAACAGCCTAAATGAATTTATATTTACCAATGTACATAAGTAACAAGCCATTATTGAACACTACTGTGAAAAAAAGTAGTTTTATCCTTTCGATTTATTCGGGTGGTTTCATCATCATTACTCTATAATTGTAGCTAAAGAGAAACATGACACTGGTAATATTTTCATGTCAGGTTAAATGTGTCGAAGATAATGAGTTGTGCAGCCATAGGTGTTAATAAGTACTTTCTCCTAACTTTAATCAAAGTAATTAAGGAGCTAATTAGTGTTAGCTGTATTTTTTGCTGCTTAAAGTGACCTAGAGTTTCATTTTATCTGTGTGAATGATTAGATTTTAAACTTGATAATAGGGGATTTTATCATGAGAAGGACTGATAATAAGAATAGAATAATTTGTTGCCTGGATCCCCTCAACCACATTTAACACACAGGTGTATGTGTTAGGGTTCAGCATGTGGTGGACCCAGGGGCGTATCTGCCGCGAGGCAAACAAGGCGTTTGCCTGGAGCGGCAGATTCACGGACCACGTAGACAAATTACTAGGAGAGGCTGGGCATGACCCACCTGCATTGGTCCATGTTGAACAAATGACTGAATGCATGAAAGATGGAGGATCTTTAACAATCAATTTAAAGAACTAAGCTGCAAGTTAAAAGGAAGAAACTCCAAGGTCATATTCTCTGGAATATTGTCTGAGCCAACAAAAGAAAGACAGCAGGAGCTTAGAAAGCTAAACGCATAGCTATAGACCTGGTGTAAGAAAGAAGGATTTGGGTTTATAGATCACTGGACTGACTTTACATTGGGGTAAACCTATATGTTAAGATGGTTTGAGCCCAAATGGAAAGGGGTCTGCTGTGTTGGGGGAGATGTTTATGTGAAAGATTGAGGAGTACTTAGACTAGGATTGAAAAGGGAGGGAGAGTTAGAATATAATGGGGCAGCAATGTCAGATGAAGGTCAGGCGGTAATGGAGGGTGGAATGGGAAAAGATGGGGGAGGTCAGGCGATAAAGAGATTACAATGTTACTATAGAAAATATATGGTTAATACAAGCGAAAAATGCGACAATAGATTGAAGTGTTTGCTCACCAATTTCAGAAGTCTGCCAAGCAAAATAAAAGAGTTGAAAGCTTTGGTGCATGAAGAGGACTATGATTTAGTTGATATGCTGAACAGAGACTTTGCTCTTGCATGGGCAGTTAATATTCCTGGCCATGCTTTATTTCAGAGAAACAGGGTAAAACAAATATGTGGTGGTGTTGCTTTCTCTGTGACAAGTGATCTTAAAGTGAGTGTGAAAGGGGACCTTGTAGATGGAGAGTGTAATGGTTCTGAGGCACTATGGGTGGAGTTAAATATGGGTGTGAATCAGTAACATGCGGTACCTCTTGCTTCGGGTGAGGCATTTGCCAGCCTTGCCCCCAGCATGTCCCGCCCTCCGGGACTTTGCCCGGTCAAAGTCCCGCCCCCGCTGACCGAAGTCCCACCCTCATCTGATGAAGCCCTACCCCCAACCCGTCCCCAAGCTAGTGTAAAGGAGGAAGGGAGGAGCCTTCCTGTCCCTCACTTGTTCCTCACTGCTGAGGTGCTCCGTCCATGACAGGTTACACAGCAGGAAGGATTTACCTGTTCGATGCTAATCTGAATGGAGAAAAAGCTGTCAGCTTCAGAAATGAAGCTGACAGCTTTTTCCTTTATAATTCCAGGTGAAGCTCTGCCTCATCTGCCTCACCTGTCCCTGGTGTGAATACTGTACAGGTAATAATTGGAGTTTATTATAGCTCCCAAGTGTTATTGAGGAGCTTAGAGACTCAGTTCCTTACACAGATAGAAAGGGCTGCAAGGGTGTAATAGCACTGCTGGAACTGTAAAGGGTGGACATTGATAAACTTATTACAAGAAATGTTTATGGTACCATTTAATGATGTCCCTACTGGAAATGATGCTCTGCTGGACCTGTTAATCTAAATAAAATGTGGAGGCTGTTAAAATGTGTTAATATAATAGAAAATCTGGGTTCCACAGCCCAATTTCTACCCCATTGGTAATCTAACCCTCCTCTTTGCACTAGGGACTTTATAGATAATAGAGTAGTCCTCTCCAAAGCCCAACTAGAAGGACCTGTTAATTGCATCGCTCACTCACTCCTAATTGTATGTGCAAACACAGCCTATATTCCCTACAGTTTCTAACTGTGCTCAACTCTACTTTGCCTGGCAGCTTTACTTTGTTTGGCAGCTCTTCTGCCCACTTTTGGGCTAACCCGGGAGAAGGACCTTATTTTCCACTGCTAAAATGCCAAGACCAAACGGAAACGCGCACTGCACACTGACGCACAAATGTTCCACAAATGTCAGCACTAAGACTTAGGTATCAGTATACTGAGACGCCGCAGCTGAAGAGGATCCCGACAATTATGTCTGGATCTGCCCAGCTGCGTGAGTGACCGCTGGCTCTACCTATCTAGAGGCAGAGCTATCTGTACCCGCCTACTCCCCGTCCGTTCCGCAAGTCAGCGCTGGTGGATCGGAGCGGGGAGGGGGGAATCCAGCCCCTCCCCTATCACGGCAGAGAGCTGTGACAGGATCGGGAGGTGAGCAAACGCCGGTATGTTTTCGCTCACCTCCCGATCTACTGAGCCGACCTGTGACAGTCTCATTGTCACAGGTCGGCTAGAACTATGAGGTGAGTGAAAAGCACTCACCTCATAGTTCTCCTTTAAGAGAAAAATTACTTTTTTTAAAAGTCATAAAAATGATTAGTAAGGTCTGCAGACCTTACAAATCCATCCTTTCGAACGCAGCTCAGAACTGCAGAGCTCCGGCCGAAAGGAATGGAGCCAGGACAGCAAAGAGCGGCTGCTCTCATAAGTCAGATACACGGTCCATACCTGACTTAATCAGGAGAGATCGGATTCATGCCTCCTCCCTGCATAACGACAAGCAGGTGAGGGGGCTCTTTCTTTTATCCTATGTGAGGAAAGTCAATAATAATGAAGGCTCTGGGTGCTCTGATGAACTAAGCTTCATTTTCTAAACAAGCAAAACACTTTTGTGTAGAGGTATAGGGGTTGAATTACTTAAAACAAATAGGCTGTTCACTTTCCAAGGGATTTTGCACTTTGCACAGGAAGTTTTCCCTTGGTTTAGAGACTGAGGTGACTTCCATAATCCTTGCAAAGTAAACAGCTTATTTACCTTTAGAAAATCAATCCCATTGACCCTAGAGAGAGAGAGAGAGAGAGACATAATTTGCTCCTGTTTGTACTAACCATTAGTTAGATCTCAGCTGGAATATTCAGTTTAGTTTTGGGCACCGTGTCACAAAACGTGCATTTCAGGCTCCGGTCTTGTAGTCAACTCCTCTAAATCTAAAGCACTCTTTGATCTGCTGTTAGAGCGTCGCCGTGCCGGTCCCAGCCGCACCGGCCACAGTGGATCACGGGACTGGCAGCGGCGGCGAGGAGATGGCGGGACATAGGTACGGGGGGGGGGGGCACACCTGCAGCTTCTGCAAGCGATCGGGCGCCTCTAGAGACGCCTGATCGCTTGTATGTAAACAGCCATCGCTGGTTGTTTACATGCTCACAGTTTTCACTCTTGTGTGCATGCTGAGCGCCGCACATGAGAGGGGCAGGGGCAGGACGTCTTAAGACGCCCTCCCGCTCCTAGCAGACTCCGGTCCGGCCGTTCACAGACGGCCATGGATGGGAGTTGGTTAATAGTGTGTGTCAATTAGTAAAACCAACTATTATATATAGTGTATACATATGGAATATTGCATTATGAAAACAAAATTACTTAATTAAGCAAATATTGATATATGTTATTATTAGTTATAATATTATTAGTTATACCAATCCTATCAAGTAAGAATGCTATAAAATAGGTAACTTTCAATGTGAACTAGTATTCATATTTTGAAAAGAAGAAAAACAAAATATAATGGCGAATAGTTTGTTGTCTATCACATACCTGACTGGAGACTCAGCTGAGCAGGGGGCTGCCCATGCACCTCTTGTCCCACACCTCTGGAAGTAGTGACAGGGGATGTAAGGACAGAGCAGAGCACATGTACTGATACTGGTACTGGCCGGTTCTTGAGGAGGCGCTTGAGTGCGTTGGAGCAGCTGGTGAATCGGCAGGACCGAGATGGCACCGGGACCTCTTGAAACGAGAGCAGGCAACGGGTATGAGGCCAAGGAAGCACTGGCTGGATGTCGTTGCTCAGGGTACTGATGGAGCGATCCACCAAGTGGCAGACCAGGAGGGAAGTCAGGTTCAAGCCGAGGCCATACACAGGGAGCCGAATCTTGAGGTGGCAAATCACAGATCAGGAGCAGGGTCAGGAAACATAAGCCAGGGTCATACAAAGGAGAGCAGAGAGCAGAGGTACCAAGTCAGGAGGAGGAGGTAAAGTCAAATGGTCACAAGCCAGGTTCATACACAGGATGTCAGGATACAAGAACAGAGTACAGGGCACACAGGGATAAGCTGAAGACCGCTCAGCAACTTGGTCATGGCTTCATGTCTGTTTAAATATGATCGTGTGCACGCTAATGAGTCCATCTGCAGGTAAGTCTCTTACATTGTCCTTTGCCCGGCCTGAGAAATGGCATCTTCCTTTATCTTACAGTCTGGTACCATTGTATTGTTATTGTCTAACTAGACCCCCAAAATGTATAACCAGGAAATCTATGAAATTAGAGTCTGAAAATTCACCTTTGTTCTACGGAATAAGAGAACAACATGGTTTCCAGTATGCCTATGTTATATTATGTATAGGTGATAAGTCTAGGCCTCATAACTTCTATCTGTGAACACTCAATAGTTCTGACAGGTATCACCCGATTCTTTAAGCTCCTCACTCCTTCCGATGTTAAACTGTTTCCCACACTACATGAAGCCTATTGACTGCCATCTCTAAACTATTCCATTACTTACAGATAAAATACTATGTAACCTCCACTGTTTGCCCTTCAGGTGGTAGCCTTTCACCAAATGTCCAAATGTGGAGACGATCCTCACTCGCGCGTCTGATTTCTGCTCTTTACGCTACCTTAGTATCTAAGAATTTTTTTCATTTCTACACCTACGTGCACAACTGAGAGCCCGATGTGGGAAAAATGTTGGATGCTGACAACTGGGAGCAAATCTGGGCTACTACCAAATCTTGCTCTCAAAATGCTTCGGCTGTAGAAACTAACTATAAAGTTTTGCTTAGATGGTGCGTGGTACCTAGCAGACTTGCCAAAACAAACCTTAACTATTCACCTCTTTGTTTTCCTGGCTGTCAGATATGAGGAGACCCAATATGGTCCTCTCCAATCGTTCAGTGATTATGGTCTCAAGTGTGCACATGCTGTACACTCTTTTTCCAATAGAGGTTACCTATGGACCCCTGTGAAGCATTGTTGAATTTACTAATATCTCACTAAGCATAAATTTACCCGAATGACACACATACTAACAGCCGCAAAACAGGTAATTGCAGGGGCTTGGCTTGCTGACACGCTTCACTTTTCTGTGATTCATAACAGGCTACAATGGATTTTGGTTGATGAGAAGCTGACAGCTAAATTCCAAGACACTATACCCAGATGCCGTAAGGTTTGAGAACCTGGAAATCTGACACACTCAGCCCATTCCTTTTGTTTTGAGCTGTGAACTTGCGACTCTGACACCGACACTCTCCCCTCTTCTCTTTCCCTTTTAATCTAGAAATCTCTATTTGATACAGTGAAGAAAATAAAGAAGAGCAAATGTGTAAAAATTAGAAAAGTCATATTAAAATTGACTGAAATAATAACAACTCAATTATGAGGAGACTAAAAAATACACAATACTTTCTCTTTAACAATCTGAATTATCAGTAAATAGTTCAGTTAGCATAGGAAGACTGCAGGCAGTTTAAAAGAATAGAGACCATTGCAATTAAACATAATTATAATGTAATGTAATATATTTTGGAAAGACCTTTTATCCATGTTCCAAGTATTCTAGATAATAGATCCCATACCTGTTTATCATAACCTTTCCAATGGGTCTTATCACATACTTTTTTTATAAAGATTAAATACATTTATTCCTGTTAATGTGCAGCTTTTCCCTTGACCCTGATAAAGAATGTCTTAGACATATCATAGCAAGAATGTATGGATTTACTACTTAATAGATACAGCTGGACATTCTGCTCTGAAGTTTTAGAAATGACATGCCTATCTGCTAGAAATGGACACTACGTCACTTTCAGTTGACATGCATAGCAATTTATTTAAATCCAGGAAGCATGCATAAGATTTTCCATATCAACAAGATATGCTAAAAAAAAAAAAAAAAAAAAAAATATTTTTTAAGAGTTTCTAAATAAGTAACTTTGCATGGGAATTTGCATTTTGCAAGGGAATTTTCCTTTAGTTTAGTGAATGAGGCGAAGCTCTGCTGACTTCCATAAACCAATCATATGCAAGCAAAAGACTCTTTTTATTATTTTATTTTCCTTGCATATGATTGGATATTCTTTGCAAAGTGAATTTTTAACCACATTCACTAAGCTAAGGGAAAATTCCCTTGCAGAGTGAACAGCCTAATTGCCTTTAGTAAATCAATCCCAGAAGGTCTACCAGATTTTATTGAAAGCAAAGTAGGTAAAAGCCTTATCTGTAAGGTCCGGCAGCCCAGTACTGAAGGAATGTATGTCTGTTGCCCACAGCAACCAGGGGTTTAAGTGCATCCCTACACAGGGAATTAATTATATTGTGTAGGAAATATTACTCTTTGCCACAGGGTTAAAGTTCTTTCAATATATTTTTTATCAGTGGCATACAAAATATAGCACTACCTTACAAACTGCTTCCTAACTCTGGATCTGATATAGCATTTCAAAGACATTTTTAGATGATAAAATGTTCTTTGAACAACAACATTGAATCCAGCGATATGCTCAATGTCAGAATCTGGGATATAGACCCTGGCTTGGGTTGCTTTAAGTCCCAAGGTACACAAAAACAACAGTGGAACTTTGAGTGAAATAATTCCCAGAAAGAAGCCAAGAGCCAAGTAAAAATTAAAGAAGGCTATAAATTAGAAAGATTTTATTTTATAAGTGCCAATACATATCTGGGGTCAGAAAAGCCTTCTAAACAGGGATAGAAAAAAGGAACATTATGAACATATTGAAAATTCTGAATAAATAATATTGCTATATTTTGTAATGCTAAATCTTGACTACATACTGTACAGTGTTGTGTGCAAGGTTTAGCCAGGCTTTAGCATTACAATATATAGATTCCTTGTGGTTAATTATTATTAAGAACATACCTATGTAGAGTTAGGTTAATACTCCAAACAAGGGCTTGGTGTTTTGAGTTAGGAGATTGTGGTAGGTTGCATGTGTTTGTAAGGAAATTGTATATATGTTTAGTGTTCTTTTTTTACTTGGGGTACTTGCAGTAAAGCATCCCGTTTGAAGCAGAGCATACTTAAAATCAATACCATGAAAATAAATGGTTAGCTTTGCTGCCACGTAACTTAATGCAGCACACAGAGCTCAATCTCCAATCTGGTGTTTTTGAAAAAATAGCAAGGTGTTTTTAATACCTTATGGACCCTTTCACACCACTAAGCTACAATCACACACATTACGTGCATTGGTGAGAAAGGACCTCCCTGGTATGAATAGGCCCATATTAAACAAGAAAGCAAGGTTGCAGACAGAGCTTGGAACATTATTTTAATCCAACTGTGTGCTATTGTTGTTTCTTTCAACAAAACAATAGAAAATACGCTGCTATGCCAAGTAAAAAACACACGGGGGGCATGGGGAGGGCATTGAAGATGTAAAGACTTTGGGGTGGGGTGGGGTGTGGGGGGGGGTCTATCAAAGCAATTGCGACAGTTTTGGCCTCTTAGATAATTTTTTTGAATGTGGAATTTTTTTTACATGTGCCCCTGTTTTGACCTGAGCTTGCACTCCTTTTCCAATTGCACGTATTTTGCGCCTGTTTTCATCTGCACTTGTTCTGTGACTGTCTGAAACTGGATCATCACCTACCAAAACAATCACAACTTAAGAAGTCCCCATGACCACTTCTTCAAGAAGCGACAGTTACTCTTTTTGCCTGGAGTTACGAGTTTTCTTTCCTGGAGTCTACTTAACCTCATTTATGAACAACATTACTCTAGCAGCATAAATCTGGTGCAAAGTGTGTCAAATATATTTTGTGCAAGTTCAAACACTCGCAATTGCTATGATAAATTCCCCCCAGTGTATGCTTCCAACCTATAAACATAATAGGAACCAAACTACTGACCAAGAGCCAAACTACCTTTCTCCAGCCTTCTGCTTCTCTACACATCACAAATAAATGCCATCCTGTGTACTGGGTTTTATATAGGGGGATGCCAATAGACATTGCCCTTGCTGATTGCATTTGCAGTAGAAGGGAAAGCTGTGTACCAGAGGGTGCTAGGGATTATGGGCAGGCCTGCCAATATCACAAACAATGCACAGAAGGCAAATGGCATTGAAATGGGTCACTAATAATCAATGAGCATCCAATCTCCCACTGGAACAACCAGGTTTGTGGTGAACTGTGATCTGCTCTGAACGGCCTGCTTATCCCTTAACAAAAATGTAGCCTATTTGTGTGTCAGTCAGCTGTAGATCCTCAAAAGATCTAATTTAAAGTTAAAGTATCTAAGACATATACAAATGCCAATAGCTGACTCAACATAAACACTCCTCCTACATCTAAAATATAACTTTTTGATGTGCTAGCCCTCTAATTTCTGATTTTTGTTTTCAAAGCAAGTCATTCTTTGGAATTATGGGAATACTTCCATTTATACTTCTGCTTCACAGGCCATTAAACTACCAGCCCTAGACCAACAAATACATGAGTTTGCAGCTGTCATTACTAAGTCACTACTTGTTTAGCCATTGATATAAAGACCATATTAAAGTTATTTCAACGTATCTGTGTATTAATTGGTAATAAACTGCAACATTCATATCATGGTACATTTACTACTCTTGTGTATTTGCATGTTTATTGCTTTGGGATACCATGATGCCGCATGTGATGTCATGACACAAATGGAAGACAATCTTTAAGCTGAAGGCAAAATCTTTATTACGGAAAAACAGATGGTTCGAGGATGTTGTCTGGTCCCATTGGCCTATGGGATTGAAGGAGGTCTTGCAACACATACTATACGTCCCAACCAAACTGTAAATAAACTAATTTGCAATCATTTCTACTTTATGCCCTGTAATTTTTGAAGTCTGTAATTTATTTGTTAGCATACAGTGGCTCATTCAGAAACCCTGGAAGATAGAGTACTGAGCAGTTGTTGCAAGTCTGTTGGCCTGTTTCCACTGCACAAATTTATATGTATCTAAAATATCCCGCTGATGACATATGCTTACCAGCTATCCATTTGCAGCCTGCAGGCACGGACTTCTGTATTCTGATGCTAATTCTACAATCTGTTCCCTGACAGCTCAGAAGCCAGATGATATGTGCACTACTGACAAGTACATCATTTCCATGAAACATTTACACTTCTCTACCTGAATATTCACAAAATCAAATGGAGAGCTGACATGACACACCGTGACAGCAGAATCGAGGAACCTGACAGGGTAATAGCAGGATGCTGTTCACAATAATATATGTACCATTTACAAGTGCAGGTTATATTTAGGTGACCAAACTTCCTCTCTAATGCACCTTATTACCTGTACGGAACTTGAAGTCCCGATCCTGTCTGTAGCATTCAGACAATATTCTGGGTTCAGGCAGTGAATTCAATTTAATTTTAATTTATTTTACTAATTTAAATTGCACTAGCAGGGTACATAGATCATTCATCAGTCCTTGCCCCAGGTGAGCTCAGAGTCTACCAGATAGACATACACTAGGGACAGATTGGTTACATGCCAAATAAAATTTTTTGAATGCTAAAATTTGTTTTTTAGTTTTAAAGAAGGACCGTCCCTATATGAAGCAGCCTGAGGTTGTTGTCTCAGGTGGTATCTCTTTGGGTCATGTGAAGGGGCGGCAATGTTTGCTGTGTGCCCGATGCTCACTTTCCGGCCAGAGTGCCTCAGGTTGCTAAGAGCCAGGCAGGGAGATGTGTAAGTTTCTACGGTAGTTGACACTACCCGGAATGTCGATCTCCTGTACCTCCTGCTAGGCTTGAACTGCTTGATTATTTTTCTGTGAACACAGTGCATGGTCAGCCTTATTTATGTTATATAAGAGCTTCCGAATTATAAGGCTTGAAATTAAGTAGTTATTGGATGGTACAATTAAACTGACTTAATAGAATAGATATTTGCGTGTGTAATAATTTATCTGCAGATGTATACCACTAGTATCTTTAAAGTGTATCTAAAGCTAAAATAATAGTTTTAATTTTGGATAGTCTGAGTCAGGCTTATATTACTTTCTGTATCCCTGGTACTACCTGGCACTAGGTGACTACTGTCATTTGGTCGGAAAGCAAGAGAAAATCCAAAATGTAAAGTTTTCACATAAAACATGAATAGAGAGGAAATCTTCCTATGTGGGCATATACTTTACAATTATTGTTCAATTTTATTTATCCCGTCATCACACCCTCGTTCAATTTCTGCACAAATAGCCCATCATGCACAGAACAATGTAGTTTTGGATAATCGTTTGTCAGCAATACTAACTTGCCGAATGACAGAACAGATTTTCGTTTGTGCATGTGCAGTGTTCATGTTGTGATTTTTTGTTGTATGAAAATGCCACTAATCCATCGATTTTCATCCGTTTCAACAAAAGTTTTCTAGCCTGCCCGTTCAAACAAATTCAGCCAGTCGTACATTGATTGCGATCGTGCACTTCCCGTCAACTGGCCGAATATCATATGAAAAACGGATTGCATTCCTTTTTTGAATGATAATGGTAAGGTGTATGGGCACCTTTACAGAGGGTTTGCCTCACTTTGGAGACACTTCTTTCCACTTCCTGTTGTGTTTACAGCACCGGATGTAAAGGGAAATCTCTCCAATTGTATACAGATGGCAAAAAAAACTGATATGAATTTAAACCTCTGCATTAAAAAAAAAAAATATATAT
>NW_017306566.1:519288-529530 GCF_000935625.1 Nanorana parkeri
ACAATATATATATATATATATAATTATAATTTAAAGTGACATTAAAGTCAAAAGGTTTTTAAGCTTATTCAAATGCTAATACAATAATTTACAGTGGATGCTTCTTTTTTGATGTTTAAAAGTTTTAGATTCCTGTAACATCACCTGGCATCCTAAACACTGGCCCTGATCCTGTTTTAGGGTGACTTCTTTCCCTTTGGGGTCCTATCGAGACATAGGACCCCAAAGGGATAGTATGTGTGTACTAGTATGTTGTGTCTCTACAAACACTCAGTCATGGAAAGGCAAGTTGCTCCTCTGCTACCTCCTATTCCCTTCTCCCCTCTCCAAGCTAGTAGAAGAACAGCTGAATGTGCTGTCCATTGGGATCTTGTACTGGACAGGAAGTTCACGGAAGCCAAGCTGAGAGAGTCGGAGTCAGCTATTTAGAAACACGATACATGTATGTGCTTGGCCAGACATTTTTTTTTTAGTAATGCATTGCTTTGCCATGTATGCTTGCTTGATCTGAATTAATTATTGAAAAAAATGAGAGTTTACTATTACTTTAAAAGCACCTAAAAACATGAGATTTGGTATATATTTTGGAAGTAGTAAGCACACTGCTACACTACATCCAAAACTGACTAACAAGTCGTTTGGATATAGAACTACTAATTATTGTATGTTGACAACCTAAATGTACCGAACACTGTCATCAGATTCATAATTATGAAATGAAATCTAGAGAGCAGATCGAGTAATTTCCCCAATGGCAGAGCCTATGCATTGGTCTTGGCAGTATTAACATTTACATGAGCTGCCATGTTAGACTGGCTGCTCACTTACAAATGTCATTAGCTTGCCACAAATCATATATGCATAATAAGTCAAAAACAAAACCGCCTCTCATTATATGATCATCAGTTGGAAGAAGGATTTATATGAGGCATAAAATGAGTCCTTGTAGCCGTTCTGCTCAGATCCTGTGTGCTCCTTGCCTTCCACTGTGTGTCTTTGTCATATGATTTGTGGGCAAAAAAAAAAAGAAACTAAATCTTCAAAATCTGAAACTTAATTAAGGCCAGAAAGGATTGCCTACTTGTCAGAATGATTAGCTATGTTTTTTCTTCCTAAGAGCCTGCTACAATGGCTTGATCTTTGGAATTGTGTTTCCAAATTATATCAGAAGCAATGCTAATTATAATTGACAGTACAGCATTACAATACCTTCTGTCTTAGAACATTATTTGACCTAATATTGCATTGAAATGAGCTATTATGCAGTTAGAAATTCACAGTGATTAGAAGTTTAATTTACAATGCTTAAAATGCTGGCTGCCTTTTGGATAATGGGCATGACAAAAAGATGATTATATCGGCGGCCCTTTAGGGACCAGTGCATTATTTAAAGTTATTTTGCATTGCGTAGAAAGATTAGTAGAGATGAAAAAAGGGGAATGCTTGGCATATAAGAATGAAAAGGGTTGTCTGACATTGACAAGTTAAAACACAGTAAAACATGTTTACATTGCCCAGAACCTAAAGCAGACCTTTACACCAAAAAATCTAATTCTACCAGTGCATCCCTCTATGTATGATGACATAGAGGGATGCATAATAATAATAATAACAACATATAACATATAATAATAACACAGATATGTCAGGTGTAAATGATTTTGAAATACTTACACTTGCAGAGCATTCATTTCCTGCTTTGAAAGGGCAAAATTACTTCAGTTTGGCAAAGCAATGTAGACTGGTATTACCTTGTCATCAGCAGAGCATTGCTGGGAAATCTCAACTGTAATCTCACAAGATCTCAGGGAAAGTGCATGGTCACATGTCTAGTCACATGTGCCAGAAATCCAGGAAGTAATAGGAGAGCTAGTAATCTGCCCTTTACAGAACATGGCCTCTGTCAGAGGACTGGGAAAGAAAATATTAATTAGGTATGCAAAGAATACAAAGCCGGTAATTATCTAGAAGTATGTGTTTGTAGATTGTCATTACTAAACATTTCTAAAGGTGTTTTTGTTATTATTTTTAAGACATGGGTAAAGTTCCACTTTAATACAGGTAGTCAGCACAATAAGTTATACATTGATCTTTGAGCCTTTTTTATGCTTTGTTATATTTGATGTAGACACACACTGGGGGTCTTCAGTTGCCTGAAGCCATATTGAGCTTCTGGTGTGTTGCTGAACAGGGCGTGTGAGCATTGTTGATTGGAGCAATGATACAGGGGCATGTTGGACCACTGAAGACCTGGACTGCCATGCTCTGTGTGTGGGCACTGGTCTGGATCTCCAGCATGCTGCCAGCATGGGACAGCTTGATATAGAAGTAAAGCATTACCGCATTAAAAAAATCCTCACATATTCTTTACCTTGAAACCAGCTTGACTGCATTTGTCTACTAAAATACAAAGGTTCAATTGGGCTTTATTATTTAATAATTGGTTTGTTGAATTTGTTGTTGACTGGGAATACAATTTACATCATATATTCACTGGGGTTATTGGTCGATCTTATATTTTTATTCATGCAAAGCACTGTCCCTATTGCATAATGTATCTGTCGATAATTGGGCAAGGAAATGGCTGTCTCTGTTATCTCTGTGTCTTCTTCCATGTATTGTGATATGCAACCTAATGTAACCTAAGAACAGTCAGCATCCAGTGTCTATCATTAAAATGGTATATGCTTTATACATATCGGGGAAGATTTATTAAGGTTAAATAGGCCGTTCACGTTGCAGGGTTTTTTTTTCCCCTTAGCTTAGTAAATTAGGTAAGGTTATGCTGACTTCCATCATCCACTCATGTGCAAACACAAATACATTTTTTTTTATTATTTTCTTTCCATGTGATTGGGTATTCTTTGCAAAGTAATTTTTTTTCCACATGCACTAAGCTAAAGGAAAATTCCAATGCAAAGTGAACAGCCTATTTGTCTTTATTAAATTAACCCTGATTAGAATTGGTACATAGGTTTATTTCCACTTGTTTAAAGGGCACAAGTATTCATTCTGTGAGTGAGTCTTTAAAGAATGTTGCTGTGACTTGAAAAAAAAAAACCCCAGAGAAGTGAGTAGCAGAGGTCATATATAAAGTTTGATTTTGGTTTCAGTTTAAGGGAACAGGTTGAATTTAGGTTAATGGAGTTAGAACCACATACTTTAAGTGACACTAAACTCAGGAATTAAAGTACCTTAACTATTCACAAAAATGTATCTTATTTGTGCATCACTCAGCTATAGATCCTCAAATCATCTCTGAATTGGTGCTGACACTGTCCTTCATTCTGGAGGGTGGCTAGTTTTGGTCCCCATGGTCCCTGTGTGTGTTGTAAAGTAGCCACCACCCCAAACCTGCTCCTGTGATGGACTATAACTTCAAAACAAATTAGTAAACTAAATGTGAGATTGTGTTCCTTTACAGGAGCGAGCTTGGGGCATTGGCTACTTACACAAATAAGATACATTTTTGTTATGAGTTAAGGCACTTGAATAAATTTTTAAGTTTTAACTCCTAAATTAAGTGTCACTTTTAAGATTCATGCTGACTTTTAAATTCTTCCCTTTTACTTAACTGTTGCTGTCATGGAGCATGAGTTTTATAAGTTATTTTGTATTGATAGCTGATGCCATTTCAGTGTTTTGGAGAGAAACCTTTGTATCTCTTGTTTGTTAAGTAAGGGTGGCTTAAACATGTGAAAAAAATCTCAGTCCTTCTCACATGGGGTCTTCCTGTGGGATGTAAGTGACTGGATGGGTGAGAGTGCCAAGGTAATGCAAACGAGATATACTGTGTAGACTGTTTGATTTTAATCCTGAGGACTACTTAGTTGAGGAAATTGCTTTGTGATCATAAGTAAATAAATATGGATTTTTGGGGACTGGAAACTCATTTCTGTTATGTGATCTTTTACGGTCACAATGAAGCAACACAACAATTTTAGGATATTCATCAATGTGAGAAAAGGGACAATGACAGCAAATACGAGATGACAAGGCCTTTTTTTTTTGTATGTGTTGCTGTTGGAGATTTTCCATCACTTTCTGTCTGGTGGAACTGTTGTCACCGGGATAGAAAGTTAGAGAAAAGCTCTGCAAGGTAGCTCCAGATAGCAGTTAAACCCAACAGTGGTTTTTACCATTCCCCAATCTATCTAAAACTAAAAAAAAAAGTTTGGCTGGGCATTCACCATTGGTTAGCTGTTAATCCATCTAATTGTAATTCTTTAGGTTTTCCAGTTCAGGTGTTTTTCATTGATACATGTCAACCAATGTGGTTTTCTTTACTTTTTTGTTACTTTCATTCAAACATGTTCATTTTTAGTGTACGGTTTCTTAGTCATTTTCAAAGGGTAATTTTGTTGATCTTCTTTCACTGAGTGGTTTGTGTGATTCTGATTCTAAAAAATATGTATTTTTGATGATTTCTTAACTTCTCAAAGTTTTCTGGACTCATTATTTACGTTAATTTTGAAATCGATTTTGTTTGAATGTGCCATGGAAGTTAAACAGTTGGTACTTCTCAAGAAAGTAAAGTCCCTAATTGCCCACCATTTAAAGTAATCAAGGAGCACTGTTTGGTCTCAAATGTCACTATATGCGAAAGACATACTTCCTGAAACCCAGTCAGTTTGGACAGTAATACACAAAACATCAAATAATACACAGGCTGCTGTGGCAGCACAAGCACACTTACAGAAGAAGCCTTGTCATGCAGTAGTTCTGTGGTACGCGTAATTGTGTTACCTTGCCACGCACAGTTTTTTGCAATACAACATAAAACCATGTCATACAACCATGCTTCTTTTTCAGTTGTGATTGGTTATCCAGCTTGTTTGTATCAACTGGAAATATGTAGGAATTAATGGTACATGTTGCCTCCTGTTGGCTAGAAGAGGTACAATGAGGCTAAAGGTCATTCAGACCTTTAGCCTCATGCCAGGATTACCGCTGGCTCAGCACCTCCCTACATTAACTTTTATATAGCAACCTGGGGAGGGGGCGAAGGGGAATACTATAGACAAGGCGGTCTATAGCATGGGGGCAGGTGGAGCTCCCGCTCCAGGCCTGCCCCTGCAAATAGGCCCGGCCGACCTGAATCCGCCAAAAAGAGAGGCCCCAGCGAGTGGCCCTCTGATATGCCTGCGCAGAGAGAGCTGCATCTTCTGCAGCCGCAGCCGCCAGTCTCACTTACTGACCACCTGAGAGCCCCCACTGACCACATGGAGCCCGCACCGACCACCTTGAGAGGGACTCTGCCCACTGAAAAATCTTCTCAGCTATTTGCAGTTGAAAAAGGGCAAGATGGGCCTAACCAAAACGGCAGAAGCCAAAGAACAGCCTGAAAAGATAGAATAAAGTTAGCCCAAAGACTCTAACAGCCAATGGATACAAGACAGAGAGCAATGGAGACTCACAGGCAAGAGTGCAAAAAAGCACCAGCTGCTTCTCCCATAGACAGAAAAGGACAGAGCCCATGAGCAAGCTGGTCTGAAATAGGTGCAGCACTAGGAAAACCTGATAAGCCACCCAACCGCAGAAAGGAGGCTTGGCAGAAACAGCCAATCATCTTTCCCCAAACGCCCAGCCAATCTAGCAGCAGCAGGATGCTCTGGAGAGCTTCCCGCCCGCTGCTAAGTAACCACTGAGTGTGACCTCAGACACACACACTGCTCACACAGGCATGTAAACGAATGGGCGGAGCGAGAAAACAAAAAATCTGAATGAAAACGAAACAAAATAAAACAATTTTTTTTTTTTTAATTCTTTATTTTCAGTTTTTCAGTCATGTAAAACAACAGTGAAGTACAGAAGAAGAGGTTGAACAGTATTATACGAAAAACATTGGGCATAGCATATACACACAGCGTATAAATAAGGTCTAACAAGTCCACTGGATATGCATGACTCATAGATAGTGCGGATCGTAAGCCGGCGCCACCTCTTTTAGGTGGGGGCGCATCTAATGAGCTGTGGAATGGTCATGTTAACTCCGACTCAAATATGAGGGCATTGTACCTAGATATACGACGTTAAGATGGTTACCATAGGTGCAAGTTGGGTAGGCATTCAGCCGTGACCCGGCAGGTGAGAGGGTAGCGTGATTCAGGACCTTCGCGACCAGGGCGGCAGGCCATAGCTGAGGACACATTAGATTCCTAACCCCTCGGGTACGGAAGTGAGTCTCATTCTACCATGAATGCACCGTACTCTGGGGAGTAAAGGTACTCTAGCCAATAAAACCACGTTTTCCGGAATTTGCTATCGGTGTGGTGTAAGGCTGCGGTGAGCTCTTCCATTATCCGCGTCTCGTCCACTTTCCGCAGCCACATTGTGACCGTAGGTGGGTTAGAGCTTTTCCACCGTAGTGGTATGCAGGCCCTGGCAGCATTTACCAAATGGATGAGTAGGGAAGTGCGGTATTTGGTCCGAGACAGGGTGGACTTGTGGAGCAACAGCGCGGCTGGATCCCCAGCTAGAGACATACCCGTCAAGTGTTTTATGATCCTTATAACCTCATCCCAGTAGACCCGAAGGCTAGGGCAGGACCAGAATGTGTGGAGGATGGTTCCCTCTGCCTGACCACATCTCCAGCATGTTGGTGGGGTTTGGGGGAACATTTTGTGTAGTCGAGTGGGTACAAAGTACCATCTGGTAAGTATCTTGTATCCAGTTTCCTGGGTAGCAGACGCAGTGGATGCCTTATGGGCAAAATGGAGTATGTAGTCCTTTTGGTCTTGTGAGAAGGTGGTGGATAGATCTCTCTCCCATTTTGATAGGAAGCTGGGATCGGAAGTATTGGGAGTTTGCACTAAGAGGGAATGGGCCGTGGATAGACTGTGGTCAACATATCCGCCCACCAGACATATCTCCTCAAACGGAGTTAGGTCTGTGTGTGGGGTAGGGGAATTGGCTAGTTTGAGGAGGTAGCTCCGGAGTTGGAGGGTCTGCCAGCGTAGAAGGGGGGGTGCAACCAGATTGGCCAATGTCTCTAGGTTTCCCAAATCTCGCCGAGGTAGGAAGTGTCCCTGTCTAAATTTGTTCACTGTCACGAGACGTAAGAAGGAACCGTCCTCTATGCCGGGAGCAAAGGTGGGGTCTCCCACCACTGGGGTCAGCAGTGATGGGGATGCAGTATCTGGGAGTACTGTGGGCGACCTTTTAAGTATGCGGATTGTGGTCCCCATTAGGGGATGTTGAAGGATTGCTCTAGGCAATGATTGTGTCGTCCACAGAAGGCCCGCCAGTGGCAGAGAGGAACTAGCCTGTTCAAGTTGCAACCACCGCTTGTCGGAGGAGACATTGCACCATTCGAATGCCCTGGCCATGTGTACTGCTAGATGATAACGGATAGGGTCAGGAAATCCGATCCCACCACGGGTTTTGGGTAGAGCTAGTAAGGATTTACTCAGTCTGTGTGAGCTATGCACCCACTATGCACCCACAAAAACTAACCTAACCTGTTTCAGGAATGTCATTGGTATGTGTACTGGCAGGGTCTGGAACAAGTAGAGCAGGCGCGGGAGGACATTCATCTTGAGGACACTGTTTCTCCCGAACCATGAGAGCGTACGTCCCAACCATTTGGCCAGGTCCCGACGGATCACCGAGAGCAGAGGTGGGAAATTCAGCTCAAAGACCTTATTTACCCGGGCGGGTAATGTCCCTAGATAAGTAATGTGAGAAGGGGGCCAGCGGAAAGGAAAAGCTGCCTGAAGACCTGCCAGCGTCGGCTGGGATACCGTGAGGTTCAGAGCTTCTGATTTCTGGAAGTTTATTTTAAAGTGTGATAGCCCCCCATACTGCTCTAGTTCAGTCATCAGGTTTGGGAGTGAGATCGTGGGGTTGGTCAGGATAAATAACAGATTGTCAGCATACCCTGCTATTTTGTGGGTCTTGTGGCCTGTGAGTAAACCCGTAATGTCCGGGTTGTTTCTAATTCTGCAGAGGAGGGGTTCTAGTGAGAGAATAAAGAGCAATGCGGGGAGCGGGCATCCCTGTCTAGTGCCGTTCGAGAGGGAGAAGTGGTCGGAGTATGTCCCATTGGTCCGCACCCGGGCCGAGGGTATGGAGTATATGGATTCCACCCAGCAGCACAAGTTATTGCCAAAGCCCATAGCCCGAAGTGTAGCCAAAAGGAACGACCAGTTCACCCGGTCGAACGCCTTTTCTGCGTTGGTGGACAGGAGTATAGTGGGAATACGTTCCTCTGTGGCTAAGTGAATCGCGTTAAGTACTCTAACCGTGTTATCCTTGGCCTCTCGGCCGGGTAGGAAGCCGACCTGGTCGGTGAAGATAAGTTTGCTTACACTTTGCAGAAGGCGGTTAGCCAGGATCTTTGAGAATATCTTCAGGTCCACATTGAGTAGAGAGATCGGGCGGAAGCTTGCGCATAGGGAGGGATCCTTTCCCTCTTTGGGGATAACTGTGAATGTGGCCCGGAGGGAGTCAGCCGGGAAAGAGTGTCCGGCGAGTAGGGAATTGTATGCCTGTAGGAATGGCGTGGTCAGCTGGGCACTGAAGGCCCTATAGTACCGCAAAGAGAAGCCGTCCGGCCCTGGAGCCTTGTGGGGTTGCATCAGTTTAAGGGCTGTGTGCCATTCCTCAGCCGTGATAGGCATGTCTAGCGCCTCGGCGTCCTCAGATGACAAGGTGGGGAGATTTGACTGAGTAAGGTAAGACTGGGTTTTGGCCAGGCATCTGGCGGTTAAGTCTGGGGTCTGCGGGGTCCCCAAATTGTACAACTCCAAAAAGAAGTCCCTAAACCGGGCCGCCACTGCTTCTGAGCTGGAGAGCACGCTACTGTCCCTCCCCCCTATGGATGGAATATAAGTCTGTGCCCTGGCGTCTCTGAGTGCCAGAGCCAAGGACCTGCTGGGCTTATTACCATACTCATAGTACGTTCTCCTAACCCTCACCTGTCTGGCTTTAATCTTGCCGAGTAGCAAGTCTTCCAGCCTTTGGCGTTGATTCCATAGTTCGGCTTCCACTGCCAAAGCTAAAGTTTGCTTGTGGCGGATTTCTAACTGATTAATTTGGGTCCGTAGGGTGGAGATGGTTTCTAGCTGCTCACGCTTGGCCCTGGAGGCATGTGAAATAAAGGTTCCCCTCATACAACATTTGTGGGCTTCCCAAATGGACAAGGGAGGGGAGTTTGGCGATTGGTTCCGTTGAAAGAAATGGGACAGTTCCTGACTAATGTGGGTCGTCAAGAGGGGGTCATCCAGTAGTAGATCATTTAGCTGCCAGTGCCACTGCCTAGGGCCCTCAGTATGGAGGAACATACTCAGTAGAACCGGAGCGTGGTCAGAGATCGTGAGAACGTCTATGGAGGTATGTCGGAGTCTGTGCAAGTCCCCTTGCTTGATCAAGAAGTAGTCTATTCTCGAATAGGTTCTGTGTGCGGTGGAGTAGAATGAGTAGTCCCGTTCTCGCGTGTGCATGAGGCGCCACACATCTACCAGCTGCTCCGTGTGAAGAGTCTTACATAGACGGCGGAGGAAAGAGTAAGATAGATGTGAGGCGTCTCTAGAAACATCGAGCTGCGGATCCAGGGCAACGTTGAAGTCCCCTCCCAGGATAAGAATCCCCTCGACGAAGTCAGACAAAGCGAGGAAGCAGTCATCTAAGAATGAAATTTGGTCGGAGTTGGGGGCATACACGTTGACCATGGTGACCAAGGAACCACAAAAACGACCCTTAACAAAAATGTATCTACCCTCGGTATCACACTCTGTAGCAATATGCTGCCAACCCGAGGACCTAGCCACCAACACACTGACTCCCTTTGCCTTGGCAGTAGGGGAGGAGCTATGGTATGTAATAATCTATAACAACCCTCAACATGGCCGCGAAGAGGGAACCTAGGCTGAGGAGTGTAAAACAATGGAACATAGTGAGATGCTCCCTGTAGTACCCACTCAAGTAGGCTATCCCCATAGCAGAACATATGAACAAGTATGACCCATCGGGACTAGTAGGTTAGCGGCCCCTCTTCGTGCACCCTCATAGGCATGGCCGACCCCAGTTGTGTTGCTGTTAATTCCAAAAAACTACCCCACCCCAGTAGGCACCAGTGCCAACATTTATGGACTCCCTATCCCTCTGTCTACGTCAGTGTCCATGGAGCAGGACTCCAAACACACGTTACCCATTACCCCCCCCCAGAGCTGTCCCCCTGTTTCGGTGACCGTGCAGCGAGAGCACCCACAAGCTTCTCTCCAGTCCGCCAGGGCACGTCCC
>NW_017306566.1:529549-534695 GCF_000935625.1 Nanorana parkeri
AGTGGATGCCTCTTTGGCGGTGCTGCCGGCGTGCGTGCTCCACTGACAGCGTGATGCAAGACAACCCCACAAAACACAACACTACATTTCTTAATCAATAAACGTCAGATTCTACTTTAGAGCGGCTTGCAAACAAGCGGTGTATAGCTACCCAGGGTAACGTCTAGTCCAGTACTTCGGGGTAAGGTATGTGGCGAGCAAGCGCAGACCAACAAGAAAACATCCAAGTCGCCGGCCACCGGGAAGTGCAGGGAGGAGGGGGGGGAGTCGCCAACTGCAATATAGGGAGATCATCCATCATGTCTCTAGGGCTTCGTGGGGGGCCGAGTCAATGGCAGAGGACAGGAGTCAACCCCATCAGAAGGCAGTGATCTCCCGGCAGGAAGAAGAGGGGCAGACGATGAGGAGGGCATGTTGTAGTCCCCGGACAGGAAGAACTTTATAGAACTGTAAACTGTAGGCTGTAGGTCCAGCAGCAGGACAGGCAGCAGGAACCAAACCAGCGCCCTCACGCCTCATGGGTGGTGGGGTCTCGACTCAGGTCAGCTTCGGAACGGTGGCGAGATCGCCCCCTGCGGGGTCGCCATGACCTGGGGGCCGGTGCAAGTGTGGGCCTTGTAGCGGTGGGGAGCATGAGCCAATCCGGGATTTCAACAGGATCAGTGCCCAAGAAGGCAAATAAATCCGGCAGCTGGTCCGGTGTCAGCAAGATGAAGGTGGCTCCGTCCTTTTGTACCTGTAGATGGAACTTATGGCCCCATTTGTAAGACGCTCCAACAGAGGAGACCCGGGCAAGGAGAGGCCGCATCGAGCGCCGGAGATAAAGAGTGTGTCTAGATAGATCAGGCATGATGGTGATCACAGCACCATCAAAGTCCACCGACTTTTTAATCCAGGCCTGCCGCATTATAGCCTCCTTCTGCGTGAAAAATGGACCCGGCATAGAGCGTCTCTGGGTCCATTGCGGTCAGTACCCCTAGGTCCACTGACCCTGTGGACTCTGTCCATCTCCAGGTGGGTAGAGGGGTCACGGTCCAGGAGCTGGTTCAGTATGCCTTGTATAGTGGAGCGTAGGTCGGCACCCGTTGTAGACTCGGGGACCCCCCGCAGGCGAACGTTGTTCCTGCGATTTCTATTTTCTCCGTCGTCCATCTTTAAATATAGCTGGGCTTGGGCCCTCGTCTGGGCCGCAACCGCAGATTCCAGTGCGGAGACTCTGGCCGTCAGATCAGCCTGGGAAGTTTCTGACCCAGTCACCCTCTGCTCTAGGCTGGCAACAGTCTGGGCAACCCCCTCAATCTCCCTTCTCAGGGTCCCTTCTACTTGCTGTGCCAGGCGTAGTACGTCCTCCTTAGTGGCTAAGGATTGCAGCAAGGCCTTGAGGTCCTCCCCGATCACTGAGGTCAGCGACGGTGACAGCGGGGGAGCGGACATCGAGGGCTGTGAGCCGTCATCTAGCCCCGCCAGTGGCCGTAATTGGGGACTATCATCCGCGGCGGGCCGGGGGGAAGAGGGTCTCGTTGCAGGCATAGACTGACCTGATCTGGAAGGTTCCGCCATGCGGGGGGCAAGAGTGCGCCTGAGAGCAGCCGTTGAGGTTCCTTGAGCCGCCGGGGCGAAGTAGCCGGGAATCGTCAGCCGGGAGTTCTTCTGCTGTGACCGGGTGGATCGCCTGTCTCCAAACATGGGGATTAAAGTACGTGGCTAATAGTAATAAGCTGTAGTGGGTATGATCGGGAGCAGAGCTCAGCACAAACGCGACTCTACTGCTCCATTGCTTGGCCACGCCCCCCTAATTTTTTTCCTGCGCACATGTCTACTATTTTAAGCACTTGCCGTCAGGAGCAATTTCTTAATATTTGCACACATGATAAAATCAGAATTTTGGGCTAGAAAACCACTTCAAACCCCCAAACAATTATATATTTTCCGAAAGCAGAGGCTCTGTAGAATACAAAAATGCTAGTTGCAATTTTTTTATGTCGCACAGTATTTGCGCAAATGTTGATCAAATCAGTATTTTTAGAATTAAATACACTAAAAGGAAATTTAGTGTACAGAAACAGAACATAATACCCATTTTTGTAAAATATAAAAGATGGGGTCACGTCGGGTAAATAGATACCCCATGTCAAGTGTTAAAACTGCATGTGCCCGTGAACCTGCAAAAAACTACAATACCCAACATTTCTCATAGGCAATGCTTTAAAGGCTTTTACTACTCATCAGTTTAGTGATTTAGTGATTGATGGCCCTAGAATTATTGTTTGTAGGTAGCGATATGTAACTTTTGTGCTTTTGCATTCAGACGCACCCAATGCATGTTTGCATTTGCATGTGCGTGCACGTGGGGGCAGTTGACTTTAGCATTTCTTCAATTTTTTTATATGTGACTTTCATTTTCTTTTTTTACACTTAACTTTATTGCTATCACATAGAGGGATAACAAGCCCCCTATGTAATAGCAAAGAGATTGTGACAGGTACTCTTTATGGAGACACCAATGGTCTGTCAAACCCCTAATATCACTAAGGGACCCCGAAGAAGCTGATGAAGCAACAATCTGCTTCATCAGCTCCTTCACCTGGCTACAGGATTCGGAGAAATGACACAGTGACACGGGAAGTGATGTAAAAACACATAATTTCTGGGTCCAGTGATCAGAGGAGATATCAGCAGATGAGAGCATGCTGATCTCTCTCCAATCGAAGAGGAGAGATCAACTGTGCAAGTCCTGGGGCCTGGGGTACCCTGCTATGGAGGCTGGAGAGGTGCACACTCCACAGCACTGTATAAGCACAAGCAATCAGGCAGCTGTATCTGTTCAGTCATTGCTAAATGCAGCAGTCATGATCTTAGTAAAACCGTTTCAGGAGCTGAACCTTTATCCATATTCGGCGGCCCTGAAGCAGTTAAAGTGTTCTATAATTTGGGTAGAAAGGAACCTTTGCACGGTTGCTTTATTGGAAAAGACTACTACAATAACATAATATTGCACTGTTTCCAAAAACATGAATGTGAAGCCCTCATGGGCAGGGCCCTCCTTACCATCTTATCTTGAATTGTATTGTGATTGTAATGTCTTCCTTATATTGTAAAGCACTGCGCAAACTGTTGGCGCTATAAAAATCCTGTATAATAATAATAATATTGTGAATTTAATGTAGGAGAATGTTATGTAAGAGAATATTACATTGGCAAATCTGCACTTTATTTTGTAAATATTGATGTGAGTTTTAGTCCAATCTGATTTTTATTAAAGTTTTGGAAATACAAGAAAAACAACACAACAGAAATAAATATATATATATATATATATATATATATATATATAAAGCCAGCAAAAAAACATTGGAAACAAATAAACTAAAAAGTTATTTAAATAGGAGGTAAGTACAAAGGTGCTCAGGAATACAAGTGTTGGGTGCTAGGCCACTAAAAATAGACAATACCAGCAAACGGAGAGCATCCAGGAATTCCCAATAGAGGCTCCCACAGGCAGCAATCTATGGCCCCTGTTAAAACGTGGGACACAGTTGCAGAGGTGACAATATGAGGCAATGAGTGTAAGAGGGATGCTGTTTCGTATTTCAAAGGTAATAATAACAAGGATCACGGGGAGCAAGACCTTGGGATCCCCAGGATGCAGAAAAAAGCACTAAAAAGAAAAAAAGAGTAGATCCTGTATGCCTAATGTGGTCACAAATCACAGTGTTTAACTTCTGTTAAAACCTTATAAGAGGGCTGAGTTTTGTGGTTCTACAAAAAAAGTTTAATGAAGCTTGAAGTTTAAAGAGGTTTGTATTGGGGTTGAAGAGTAAGTGTGTGCAAGATTGATTGATCTTAATAATTTTATCATACTATAACATATCATTATGGTTATTATTATTATTATTATTATTAGTGCTACTATAACTTTTACCCCAGCACTGATCCCTAGTAGTGTACTGACTATGCTAACAGCTTTCCTGCTGCCTGTCTTTGATACATACTTCATGTTGAGATCAATGACAAATATCGAAGGCCCAACATTTTGCTATGGGGCACCCATGATTTATAGCTACACCTCCCGCTGCAAAGTATTGGTGCAGAGCACAAAGATGCATCCTTATGTATTCTTTCTGTTTCATCAAGTGATCTGTGATATAACATGATCAAATGATGGCATCTCTTGGCATGGATTGCAGTATTATGTAATCAGTTTGGTGGCGTGCTAAACGGTAGCTAACCTGGTTACTCCTAATGAAGTGGCCCAGATTTTTTTTTTTTTTAGTGTTTTATTTATTGATATTCATGGCATTACATTTTCTTGTCCCATTTCTATAAATGAGGCATGTTGCTACAAGGCGTTTATGTGCATATGTGATGGTGGGTCTCTATGTATGTTTGTATTGACTAAAATAACCTACAACATATTCTAAAAAAAATAATTTCAGAATGAGCTTTTTCAATTTTCTTAACACAGATTTCAATTTATAGCAAGACCCTCACCGAATGCTTAAGAAATGCAATTATAGGGTGAACAGAGATGTATACATTTTTCTCTTTTCCTTTTACAGCCAGAGGAATATGCAGCGTGCAATTTGAGGGTATATTCATTCAGTCAAATCACTGCATTTGAATTGCTAATGGTGTCATGAAGAGGTCGGGCGCAGCTTGAAATTCACAAATCATTTTCACTATGCAATAACTATGTAAAAAAAGGGATTTAAGCTAAACATGTAAGTGAATATGGACTAAAAGGCATGGAACACTTCTCATGATAGTTGTTTAAAATAAAATGATGCATTTTAAAACCACATTTGGAATGTTGAGCATAAAGGCATTCTTAAAATACATTTTGAAAATGGATATCATTTTACTGAGAAAGGAAATAGATAATATGATTGACTAAGATGTGTATATATAATTCAAAACATGCATAAAGGCACTAAGATAAAATGTGTTGTTATATTGGAAGGAGAATGCTGAGAGGCTTGCAATTGCTAGCTTTTAATACATTTATAGCATGTATTACTGATTTTATGAGAGTATGGTGCTCCACTGAGACCAGTGTGGTCTGCTGGCCTTTGGTATATTGAACTTGATGCTGGCAACTTTGGTTGTGCAGGCTGAACATAATATATTATGTGTATGTATGTATATA
>NW_017306566.1:534709-542287 GCF_000935625.1 Nanorana parkeri
ATATATGGATAGATATACCACCATCTTACTACACATTGACCTAATCCTTCGGCTGACTTTAACATTTAACTCTCCCCCCTCCTAAGCCCTGAAACTTAACCTAACCTCTTCAATCATCCCATTCCCTAACACTTAACCCTTAACTTTACCCTAATTTATCACTTAGCTCGTAACAAGTCTGCAACTGAACTTAAGACTAATCCCACTATATCCTAACCCCAGCCTTAAACATTTTACTTCACGTGTGCACTTTGAATGTGGTTAAATAGTAAATATTTAATCAGAAACTCATACTAGGCCATGTTGCCACTGAATCTTTTAAAACAGGAGGGTGGGACATACCACTGCAGAGGGACTGCTGCTTCCATGCAGAGAGTTTCAGTCCTCTGCATTGCAGGACAACAGGATGTTCTACTCTCACTACTCTGAAAAATGGTAATTTGTTATGCTGTGCCTCTTCCCATATAAACTATATTTATTTATCCACAGAGTTTATGTGTTCACTAAACGTTTATATTACTGATGTCCTAATCTTGATCATGTATCATCCACCTACCTAAACCAATGACTTTTTTTTCCTTGAAAAGAGTTCTTGCCTTTACTTCCTCCATGTACAGGTGAGCTATGATGGAAGATCCAATTGATCCCATAGCACAGCCATGTTTCTGTGTGTAGAAGTTACCTGTGTACTTAAAACAGGTGGTGTTGATACAAAGGCACAGCAACACACACATTTGGTCTGGCTTGAGTTCTGTTAGACTATCAAGAATCTTGTTTCAGAGGTTTCCTTACAATCTTATTAGCCTCTACAGTTGGTATACAAGTGAAAAGGGAAGTGACATTATAGGACATCATTGTCTTATCTGGCCCAAACTCCATGTATCTTGTTAACAAATTCTTCTGAATACTGGAGTACTGTGTTGCTAGCTAAGGGTGATAGGATAGTAGCCAGAAATTAAGTAATGTTATATGTGACAGTCATGGTTGTTGTACATAATTTGATCAATGGCCTTTACCTTTTCATTCTGTTTTAAACTGTCTATCACCTTTTCCCTGTAACAGCTAAAGGTGTCCCTCTTTAGTGGCTCATAAGCAATGTCATCAATCAGAATAGTTGTTTTGGACCTGCTCACAAATTTAGATCGGATCAAAAGGTTCCGTACTTATATGTGCCGCCTGGCCTGATTCAATAGAGTATACCCCCACAGAGAGAAAATGAAAATCACACCAACTCCAATGTGTGTAAAATCACTTCTTTATTATTGTTTCGCACGGTTGTGTTTTATATAGACAACTGATAGTGTATATGTAAACATAGCATTTGCGATAGCTTTCTAGGTTACAACTGGACTGATTCATCAAAGCGTATCACTGATAGTGTATATGTAAACATAGCATTTGCGATAGCTTTCTAGGTTACAACTGGACTGATTCATCAAAGCGTAAACTCCTTCCAGGATTCTGACGTCTCGTCTTGGGTGTTGTTTCTCCTGGAGGCGCCATCTTGGTTTCTATTTCTACTGCATACTTCATGACCTATGCCTGTTCCGCTGGCAGGATGGTGATGCTCAGATACCTACTAAACAATGTAAGTACCTTCCTTTCTATTTGGGTAAAGTTAGAATGAGTTACTTGGCACTAGATAGGAGCAACCAAGTGCCCTTAGATGGAGTTGTTCAGCCTCTTGTACCAGAATGTGGTTATGATCCTGTAGCTGTGATAATATTAACCACAGGGACACATCGGGGTGCCACAACAAAGTGTATTCCCTTTGCCAAGACTCACTTCTCCAGCTTAGTAAGCTCTGTGTCTGAAAGGTTCTTTACCCAAGTTTTCTAATTGTTTTGCTGTGTTTAACCACAATCTTTTCTCCTCCATGTTAACTTCTTCTGTTATGTTTTATTGCTGGTTTGTAGTAGCAACTTGGTGAATTTGTTGATATGTCTTTCCTTGCCCTTGGGCTAGCTTAGGTCATTCTGTAAAGTCAACCATTCTTTCTAGGATCTCAACATATCGTTTTGGTGCTAAACTGTACCTTCAACATCTAAATTTGACAACAATTCACACATTTAGCCATTTTATTTGAAGAATTAACACCCATGCTGACTTCAAGACACCAACAATGGGATTATGTAGCTTGAGCATGGTGGTTCCACAACTTTCAAACTTCATATTCTTTTCTAGGACAACAAACATCTACATATTCCATTGTGATTGGATTAAGATGTCTGTGCTACCTGTACATATATAAATTCTGGAGCAGCCATCTGAAACTCATTAAAATGAAGAACTGGCTCAGAGAAGCTAAGAAGTGGCTAGAGAAGCTGCAAAACATCTATAACATTACACAAAAAGTCCAGTTAAATGCGACCAACAACTACTAACTATACTATGACCTAAATAAATGAGAACCTTCACAGATGTAGGGGTGTATTTATAAAATGTTTTCTGAGTTGCTCACTCTGCAAACTTGTGATTTTTAGATTCACACGGCATTACAGCCATTAGATGAAGCTGAGGATCATAGGGAATTCCAAGTGCCCATAATGCAGTGCAAATCTAAAAGTCATATGTTCGCAGAGTGAGCACCCTTGTGACTTTTTAGAGCTACACCCCATACAGAGTTCAATATCTAAGAAAGGGCATGTATTTATAAGAGGACCGATGATCTGTCCGAATGAAAAACCCAGGAAGAAAAGAGGATCCCGAAAGAGATACCATGGAAAACCGAAACCAACCAGCACGGAACAAAACAAGAATCCTTTCCCTTTTTTTGTTTGAGGCATGTATTTATAACTCTACACTTTGTTTCTTTCCAAAATATTGCTTTTCACACTTTCAAAAAGTAAATAGATTATGTTCATTACTTTACAACATCTTGAAGTTTGTTCAGCAATCATGCCACACTTGAGATTTAACTAATTACCAAGCCAAATATGCATATTACCTCTGATGTTTTTTTCTCTTCAAAGGAATCACTCAGCTAAATTAAATCTACATATTTTCCACTTGCTTTATTTAGTAAACTGGTATTCCACAGGTGCTTAAGGTGGGGGAAGCTTCCTGTCTGCTTACATCAAGAACGCGTATAGTGGCAATAATATTTTACGATGCACTCTTGAGGTAAGAGCAAATTGGCTTTAGCTACCTCCTAATTTGAAATGTTACTGTGGATAAAAAAATTATATTATGCATATTATTGCTATTCAAGCTATTTTATAATTTCATTGATAATAATTCAAATTAGAGTTGAGTGAACATTTTACAAATCCCCTCTTCTGGGAAATCCATCCCCTCTGCCTGTTTTATGTGCTTTTCAGTGTAAAAAAATCTGCTGCAAATTGCTAATTTAACAAGGGTGGGTTTTCACTAAGCTGCCGTAGGCAGCCGAGTGAAAGACCGACCTGAAGTGAAGTGAGCTGAACACTGTTCGGCTATTCACTTCAGGCTGGTACGGCTGATTTCAGCATGTTCGGCCGACCCGAAGTGCAGAAGGAGTTCGACTCAGCCGATCCAACATCTGGATCGGCTGAGCCGAACCTCCAGCAGGCTACTGGCTGCTGTTCGGTCTATTCTCATAGATGCCGAACAGCAGTGAGTGAATAGCCGAATGCCGCCGAGCGGCATTCGGCTCGGCTGTTCTGCTCGGTCTCTCTGTGGGACCGAGCAGAACAGAAAAACAGTTAAAAAAAGTAGAGAAATAAAAATAGAAAACGATTGTGCAGAGCTAGCATTGACAGCTAGCTCCACCCAACAGTTTTCTATTGCCCGGCGGTTCTGCTGCCGTCAATCAGTAGTGGACCTAATGGAGAACTGCAGCAGAGGGCGGGTGCAATGCTAGTTTACTATTGGCTATTGCAAATTGAAATAGCCAATAGGAATCTAGCAATGCATTCCTATGGCCAAATAGTTTTTTTTCTATTCTGACACGGCTCCGTGTCAGAATAAGAAAAAAAAAGAAAAAGCAGTGTTTCCCTCCTTGGCGGCCGGGAGCGGGAGACTCCCAGAGCGCCAGGGAGAGTTTGCTGTCTGGAGATCAGTGTCCCTGGTTAGCTGGTAACCAGGGACGCTGATCTCTTTGCAAGTGGCCGGAGCCAGCCGTAAGATCACAGCTGGCTCCGCCCAGCTGTCAGAAGCAGGCCGCTCGGCCAGCTTCGGCTTTCAGCGAGGCTCAGCCGAGCCGAGGCATATGCGTTCGGCTCGACTGTGAATAGCCCGTACAGCAGCCCTTTGGTTCTACTGAACCGAAGGGGTCCTGGGGCTGAAGCTAGCCGAAGGATTGGCCGGAGCTACGGCTAGATCCTTCGGCTGCTTCGTGAATAGACCCCATAGTCTTTTTTTATGGAAAAAATATTTTCTACACAATTCTTAGACAGGTTACCAAATTCATATAGAAAAGGGATTGCTTTACTTATATCATTACTAAATTACTATTTGTTGACATTTTTCCTTTTTGTAGGGTGTTTCATTGGGGACACAGGGCACGTAAATAATTTGGCTTATGGTGAAAGCAGTGTCATTTTGAGCAGCAGGGTTGGGTAGCACGAGCAAACTGATTAAGGAGAAAGAGTCCATAAATCTTCTACAGGCCATGGGATATATGAATACACACAGTACCACAAGCAAAATGACTCAGTGAGAATTTAGGTGGCAGTCAAGCAGACTGGCAGTGGATTTTTGTTCCATACTTGACACTTTGTAAAGGGTGACTGCTAATGGTACAGAAGAGGGAGTGGAGATTGGCCTTGCTGAAGATAGAGGCACTCCCAGATAATCAAATAGGCAATTATAAATGTTTGTGTCACTTCCCCAATACAATAGGATTGCATGAGCACATATATTTGCGAGCTTGCCTCCTAGAAATGTCTGAAAACGGAAACTTTGTTCCATCTAAAATCTTTCAATGTAATATGTTTTTCACAGCTGGAGACTAGCTAGACTAGCTGATCTGTCAACATTTTAAACTGTAACTTTGTCTACTAGATAGCTAAATCTACTTTGTTGACTAGATACCTGATCTATATTGCAGAAGCAGCAGGAAAGGGAATGAGGCTGATTTACTAAAGGAGTTGAGAATCTTCAGTCATTCAATTGAGTGAATGTTCACTTTAAATATCCAGTCATGTGACAAGCAATTTTCCATTTACTTGTTTTATCTGCATATGAGTGATTATACAAAGTGAACAGGAATTTGCTTTTCACATTATTGGATAATGAGAGTGAATATTCACATGAATAAGGTATAACAGATGTCCCCAATTCCTTTATTGTCAAGACTGGTAAGACGGTTTCTAGCGGGGTGGAAGCAAGATGGACGACTGACCTTTGAGCAGGTGAAGACGTCCGTGCTGAGCTCGCACCCGCCCCATATGGAGTCTTGACACGACGCCCCAGTATGGTGAATGAGCCGTGAAGTGTCCATCGATCCGTGCAGAAAGGAGGGGAAGAGAGCGGCTGCCTAAGAGGAGAAGTGCTACGGAGTGTAGAGCTGGTCTGCTTCTTGACGGGGAGAAAAGAAAAGCCCCCGCCACTACAGACCGCTCCTCCGACGCCTGGGTGGAGAGGCGGGAGAGCCGAAACAATCCAACAGACACCTAAGCAGAGCACCGAGCAGGGGACAGAGAGACAAGATCATCTGCGGAAGGAAAAGAAAGATAGAGATGGGGAAGAGCAGCAAGAAAAAGCCCAAGGAGTCGGAGACATGTACTCGGATGGCGGTAAGGGCAAATATTGGAACATTTTTCCGTAAAACAGGGGAGGAAGAGACAATATGTACACCAACAAAAGTATTGGCCTCAGGGGGAGATGGGGATCCAGCCTCGGCGATATCCTCCATTAACGGGTCCCCAATATGTAGCGAAACTGGGCACACATTGTGTGATGAAGCTTCAGAGACAGGAAGCGATAATGTTGAAATGGAACTCTCCATGAGGAAATATCTCACCTTACTCCCTACAAAAAAAGATTTGGAAGCAATGTATCAGCGCTTAGAAGATTTACATAAGAAAGATATGAAGGATTTAAACTCTAATTTGCAGAGGTTCCATGAGAGAGTGGAGGTATTGGAAACTGTAATGTCATCATTGATAACGGGATACTACGCTTTGAGGGATGGTATTCAGGAACATCATGTACAGCTCCAAACCTTGCGCTCAAATATGGACGATCTGGAAGACCGTCAGCGAAGAAACAACATTAGGATAAGAGGAATCCCGGAGGAAATGGGTCTCGCGGAGCTCTCAATAACAGTACAAGGCATCTTTAACGCTATATTGGGGAACCCCAGGGCAGAGCCGATAGAGATTGATTGAGTGGATCGCTTAGCAAATAGACAAAGAGCTAGCTTAAAACAGACAAGGGATGTGCTATGTAGGGTGCACTTTATCAAACAAAGGGAAGCGATATTGGCCAAAGCCCGAGAAAAAGGACCCCTGGATTTTGACGGAGCCTCAATTACTCTTTTTGCGGATCTGTCCTGGAGGACTTTAGCAAAGTGGAGAGCTTTGCGTCCAGTGACTAGTGCGTTAGTAACAACAGGCATAACTTATAGATGGGGGTTCCCGTTCTACTTGCAGGCACGGAAAGATGGACGCACCTACACTTGCCGGTCCCCGATAGACTTACCAAGTTTCATGGATGGACTGGGGCTGGCTTTAGTGAAGATTGAAGCATGGCCCGATCCAGCAGCCCCTGTATTCACTCATAGCCCCCTTGGCCCCTCAAAAGAAAAATAGAAACAGGACAGAGGGGATAAGTGTTAGTGGAAGGAAGTAGGGGATGTATATAATATCTCTGTGGGAACTAATTTTGGGACATGGTGGTCGGGGGTGTAGGGTGATTCCCCCACCATGATACATCTGGATTATTTATTTATTCTCTTCCCCTTCCTTCTCTCCATTCCCGCTCTGCCTCCCTCCTCTTCTTTTTTTTTTTTGGCTATGTGGTGGAGGGGGAGGGGCGAATATGGTGGTAACTGGGATTCCATTAGCAAGAGAGAAACTGCATCGACCTGACTGAGATTAAGGGGATGGTGGGAGAGATACTAACCAACATGGTGGAATAAAAGGGGAGGGTTAAAGATAGATAATATAAGTATAGATGAATACTAGGTTTAGGCTGTAGGTGATTAGTGGGAATACACTCCTTCCATATGAAGTACAGAGATATGGGGATACATACAATTATTAAGGGGTGTCACATAAAGTAATAGATTGAGAGTGGTTGAAATAAAGTAATAATAGATATAGGCACATATTAAAATGGATTGAAAGGGAAGAATATAATAATTATTTGGAACACGCAATAGGTATATAATCACATTGACATAAGGGGTAAAAAGATTGTAGGGTGGGGTAATTTTAGAGCCCCCCCTCTTTAGAGCACGATAGAGGTTAAGCAGGAAATTGGAAAAGAGGTTGCTCCCCGAAGGAAAAGGAGGATCCCACCATCCCCGTGATAGAGAATAGAGATTTGTAATAAGGAAGGAGGAATGAGAATGGGTAATGGAATGATGGGGTCTCGGGTCCGCCGTACTTGACTCTCCACTGCTCGGCTCTACCCTCTGGCTATGGAGGGGGG
>NW_017306566.1:542571-575990 GCF_000935625.1 Nanorana parkeri
GGGGGGCGGCTGTGGGTTTTTTTTTCTTCTTTCTGAACAGAGATAATGGATTTGTTGAAGCTAGTATTGACTTTCTACTATAAGAAGAGAGCGGGTGCGAGCTGAGCTGAATTGGGTATAGAAATGGTTGAGATTGTATATCTTAAAAAGTCAAGAAGGGGGTACATGGGAGGAGCTTCATGGTATGAGCTTGCCTGTGTTTCCCCAGTAGACTTGTTACTCAAAATTTTGTTTTTCTTTTGTTTTTTCCCCTTTTTTTCTTTTTTTGTCCTTTTTTGTATGTTTTTGACTTGGCATCTAATTGTAATCTGTTTAATATATGCATATCTGATGTGAATGCCGATGGCTGATCTTAATATATTGACTTATAATATTAGAGAGCTTAATACTGCCGTGAAAAGACATCACTTTTTGAGTGAATTACGCCAACTCTATTGTGACGTGGTGTTTGTGCAAGAAACTCATTTATCTCATCACACTCGAGTGTGGCTAGCCTCGACCTATTATCCCACCTGGTACTATAGTATGTCAGACTTGAATAGCTCTAAAGGAGTGGCGATCGGCTTCCACAAAAATGTTAAGTACCAACACATGTCTACAATGAGTGACTCGGAGGGGCGATACCTATTTCTTAAAGGACAAATTGATAATCGAATGATTACTATGGCTAATGTATATGCCCCCAATAGACGCCCTTATACTTTTCTCCGGGAGACTCTAGGCCTAATGTCAGAATTCCAGGAGGGGAATGCGGTCTTTGCGGGAGATTTTAATCTGCACCTTGAACCTCACCTTGATTCTTCCACTGGTCGATCTCACATAGCGTATAAACACCTTAAAACTTTTAAGACACTTTTGCACTCTATGCAATTAATGGATACATGGCGGATTTTTCATCCCCGTGTGCGGGATTACACAGTATTTTCTTCTGTACATAATACTTACACAAGGATAGATTATATTTTTCTGAGCCATCATCATTTAGAGATGCTACACAACACATCTATTCTTTCTTCTACCCTTTCGGATCACGCCCCGGTGATGGTTTCCTTGGGGATCTTGAGAAATGCCCGCCCACCCCTTGTTGGAGACTGAATGATTCCCTCCTGACTGACAAGAGCATATTGGATGCTATTGAAAAAGACATTAATTATAATTTTTCTGAAAAATCCTTAGAGGATGTATCGGCCGGTGTTCTATGGGAGGCCCATAAGGCGACTATTAGGGGCTCTCTTATTACACATGGTTCATGGAAAAAGAGGGAAGCGGCTAGTAGGATATCTGACTTGACGGCGAAAGTAACTGCACTAGAGCGAGTACATAAACGCACACTGACTCTCGCTGCCCACAAGGAGTTGACGAATGCGAGAGAGGACTTGAGAGAAGCGCTGACCAATACCTATAAGCGCTCTCTCAACGTACTTACGAGTTGGGGGATAGACCCGGGAAACTATTGTCTAAACTGTTGAAGGAATGGCAGGGGCAAATTTTATAGCCAAAATAAAAACGAATCAAGACATTTTGGTTCATACCACAACAGCTATTTCTGATGCCTTTCGGGAATTTTACGCTACTTTATATAATGTCAGGCCGGATCCTACCCTCCATGCTAAACAACTTCAACTACAACGTATAGAATCCTACCTTAATAACATTCACATCCCGAAACTGTCTAATATTCAAATGGAAACACTCGAGTCCCCTTTGAGTGAACGGGAAATACAACAGGCAATTGCCTCCATGGCGCCTGGTAAAAGTCCAGAGCCTGATGGCTTTACCCTTAAATATTATAAAACTTTTCAACAGTTACTTAGTCCCCATTTGTGTAAATACTTTAATTCTTTTTTCTTTGGTACAGGACCACTCTCGACAACCCTCCACGCTCATATTTCGGTTTTCTTAAATCGGATAAAGATCCATCCTCCTGTGGTAGCTACCGGCCCATTTCCCTTCTAATTACGGATATTAAACTGTATGCCAAGATCCTTGCATCTCGGCTTAAAGGAATGATGCCCCAGCTGGTCCAGTTGGACCAGACGGGCTTCATCCTGGGCCGGGAGGCAAGAGACAGCACACAAAGAGCCATTTCTTTAATCCATCAAGCTTCTTCCTCTTTAAAGCATACAATGCTTTTGTCTACGGACGCCAAGAAGGCGTTCGATAGAGTGGACTGGGACTTTCTTCGGTCCACACTTCGACATACTGGCATAGGCCCTAGATTTCTGTCTGGGATTATGGCCTTTTATGAAAAACCCACCGCCCAAATTAAGCTTAACGGCCACCTTTCTGACAGTTTTACTTTATATAATGGGACTAGACAAGGCTGCCCTTTGTCCCCTCTATTATTTGCAATATCTTTGGAGCCCTTCCTTATCTCAATTAGGCAGAACCCCGATATAGCAGGTATTATGGTTGGCAATCGAGAACATAAACTAGCGGCCTACGCCGACTACATACTTTTCTTTATCCAGCAACCTTTGATCACATTACCCTCCCTTTTTAGGGAATTTGAAGTGTTTCATTTAATATCTAATTTTAAAATTAATCTCACAAAATCCGAAATGTTAAATATCAATACACCTTCACGTGTGGTAGCATCCATACGAAGCACTATGCCCTTCACTTGGCAGGCCCACAAGATGAAGTATTTAGGTATTTATTTGACTTCACGATTATCTGATATGTACACAAATAATTATATCCCTATATTGAATGCAATTAAAAGGGATGTGACTAAATGGCTTTTTCATCGCCCTTGTATTTCTTTAACAGGCAGGGTAAATGTCATTAAAATGACAATCTTGCCTAGAATTCTTTATTTGTTTCAAACTTTATCCATAACCTTACCTAGCTCTTATTTGCACACTCTTAAATCGCTAGTAGGCCACTCCAGTTTATCTATTAGTACCTTGGTAACTGATACAACATTTCGCTTTTTGACATGATGGTATTATACACCGGACCGAGTACATGCAATGCATTCCCTAAGTGTAGCTACTTGTTGGAGGGGATGTGCGGCTACTGGCTCCTATTTACATATTTGGTGGTCTTGTCCTCGGCTTAGGCCATTCTGGAAACAGATTGTCCAAGGTGTTGAGAAAATTACTAACATCTCTCTACCCTTGGAACCATTGATATGCCTCCTTCATGCCACTACAATCCTATTGTCTACATATAAAAAGTTGTTGATACCCACTCTCTTGAACGCAGCTAAGAATTTCCCGCCAGCTGTGACGCCCCAAAACAAAACTAAAAGTTAGATGCCGGCATATGACTTTTAGTTTCATTTTCGGGCCGCGTACAGCAGCGGACGCTGCGGGCTCGCAGGGACAAGGTAAGTGTCACTTTTCTCTGCAGCCCCGAGTCTGGCTCGGGGTTATCGCTGCTGGTATGGAAAATTCACCCCGAGCCAGACTCGGGAATACCGCCAGGGAGGTTAATTCCTTTGCATTGGAAAACAGCTGATGTCCCTACTTTGAAGGAATGGTTTAACAGAGTGGATTATTATAGACGGATGGAAGAATTGACTGCTATTAAATATGATAAATATGAAAGATGTAAAAATAAATGGCAGCCGTGGGTTGAGTTCCAACAAACAAGCCTGTACCTAAACAACGAGGCCCACTCCTGAAAAGTCCTCGGAGATACCACTTATCTTTTTTGGGAGTAGAGGTACTTATGTACTTATGTATTTATTTTCATTGGGATTTAGTTATTCAGGTTAGAACATTGGAGTCTAAGTTTCTTAGCTCTTTAAATGGTTTCCATTCATCTCTCCCCTTGTATTTGTATTCATATGTATGTGTTGTAAAATGTATTTATGTAAAATGTATTTATATGATTGTAATTGTTATTTGTTATGAGATAAATACAATTTAAATATATTAAAAAAAAGACTGCTAAGACCACCCAAACCTTCCACCCATTCCCCAAATAAACCAGACTACACTCCTGATGGAGTTAAATGGCCTTAGCAGCCTTTTATTATACAAAGTATTAAACATAACAAAATTATACATTCAACATCAAAAGACAAACCAAATAAGGTTGCATGTCTTTTGAAGGACAAAATATTATCAGAAATGTTGTCTCTGCGGAACCAATAAATCTGTTAGGCCCCTGGCCGCACCACACTACCTCAGGGACAACCTGCACAGACCACCAAAACGGCTCCAACTGAACTTTGAACCACTCACCAATTAGGTAAGTGACACTGCCCTGTTAATTTAAAAAAATCACCCTTTTATTCCTTGTATCCCCTCTTCACTTAGTCATATAAGCCCTTTTTTTTGCTTCAGGCCTTTCACACTTAATTTATTAGGTGAAGACTTTCAGCTCCTTCAGTAAGACAGCCTTTATGTGATACCCGCACGCCACCAGATCTTCAATTGTAAATCCAATATTTATTGTAATCCACAAGTGTAAACCACAGACGTGCTCCCCAATACAACAAGAATCATCTTATGTGTTTCACCGATTAGGCTTAATCATGGCTCAATCTTACCTCTATGAGTAAGCCTTCTCATTGAAATGCGTCAGGGATTCTTGAATTGGGGAGCACGTTTGTGGTTTACACGTGTGAATTACAATAAATATTGGATTTACAATTGAAGATCCGGTGGTGTGTGGCTGTCTTTTGAGCTGAATGGATTGAAGGTGAACACAGACTTGTTTTGCCTGCACCAATGGGATCTCTGTGACGGGAATGCAGCCAGAGAATTGGAGCGGTGATATTTTTCTGTGAACTTTAGCCTTTATGAGAAGCTGCGCAACCTAGTGGGGGAAATAAAATGGGAAAACTTATTTCAAAACCTAAACACAGACCAGATGTGGGATTGTTTTAAAAACACAGTACATACTGCTACTTCAAAGTGTATACCTTTAGGGAGCAAAAATAAAAGATCAAAGACTAAACCAATATGGTTTAATAAAACTGTAAAACAACACGTCAAGGACAAGAGAGCGACATTTATAAAATATAAGACGGAAGGGACGGCATTGGCGATTTAGTGAATGAGGTGAAGGGGTCCTGACTCAATCATTCAGTTATGTATGAGCAGAAATCGTATTTTTTTTACATTTTTCTTGCACATGAGAAAGCCCAGAGCGTACTCCAAGAAGGAAAATGGGACAAAAATTATGTTTTAAAAGAAATGACGGGATGAGGGAAAAATGAAATAATAACGGTACTGTCCTGTTTAAAAGGGACATATGGTCAGCCTATTCATAATGCAATATATATTTATCTAAAATAACAAGGCCATGCTGACTATTCAGTTATTTAAGATTACACTCCAATTTTAGAAAAAACACTTAATACCAACGTATCTCTTTTCTTAATATTTATTGTATATCTTTTTATTCTACATTACTTTTCTTTCAAGAGTTATAGTTCTCTTTATCTCAATTAATTTTTGAAACTATTAAAAAGAAATGTGACAAACGTTTTTTATCAAGCGTTTAGTCTACTACAGTTTGATTCAAAATAATATTGGATCCAAGTATTACTCAAAAAATAAATAAGACTTGGGTCTTCACTGGAGCCAAAACATTAGCAGGAGACATTTTTAACACAAAAGCGTGTTTCTTTAAACCCACAGATCGGCTTTCACAGCTGTTAGACTATACACAGCATTAGCAGTCTTTTATTCCAATAATAAAAAAAAAGATGATATCACTCCTGAATGGTTTTAAAAAGAGAATACATTCCAAAAAATAAATACTTTTTTAAAACAGTTTTAAGGACTATTAGCTCCCTGTTTGAATTTGTTTTGTAACCAATTTTTTGTTCTACTTGTACTACATGCTACTAACTATGGCTGCAAAAATGAAAACCATGTAGTCTGATCTATAATGAACAACAGGGCATGCTCTTTGGAGCATAAAAAATGTGCAGTGCTGCAACTCTTTTTTTTAATTGAATAAATATTTAGGGATGTTTTAATTGATCCAGGTTAGGCCAATGTGCTGGTGGAAAAGTTATTGGGTTCTGCCCGACCATTGCTACTCTAGGTGGTAGTTTTTCCATTTATAAGCAGCTTATAGATAAGTTGTTATCCCGTCTATATGAACACATTGCTCCCCCCCCTTCTGTTGAAGTAATAAGCTGGTCCATCATTGATGAGTATTCTGAGGCTGTACACTTTGGAGTTGATTTACTAAAGACACATAGGCCTTTCACTTTGCAAGGGAATTTGCACCTCGTCGGGGAAGTTTCACTTTAGCTTGGTAAAAAAAAGTGACATTTCACTTTGCCAAGAATACCCAATCAGGTGCAAAGAAAATGAAAACAAAACAACAAAACTATTTTTTCTTGCACATGATTGGGTGATGGAAGTCAGCAGACCTTCCCCTCATTCACTAAACTAAGGGGAAACTTTATCTGCATAGTGCAAATTCCCTTGCAAAGTGAACAGCTTAGTTGCTTTTAGTAAATCAACCCTAATGAGTCACATGTGCCACTAACAGGCACAGTGTTTATGATTTCCCTCATTTTGGCAGGCAGCTGGAAGGCCTCTGAGCCTGTAAGACTGCAAGTTTCCCTTTAGTCTGTAAATGGCAATGTACAACCTGTACTTGAAGATTTAAATTATGGTTTTGAACAACAAAAAATAATAAACTAACTACTTTTTGTGGGTTTACCTTTCTATTACGGTTCTCAACATTTGCCTCTTCCTTTCCATTTTACACAAATCTCTCTTTAGAAATGTTTTTTTTTAAATATTAGCTTCAGGCCAGAGAGCTAAGCTACTGGTGATAACTTGTGAAATGAGGTTCACTCCAGCAGAGTCAATGGGTTCTGCCATGCCATTGCTACCATAGGAGGCGGTATGAGAATTTATGAGTGGCTTACAAGTAAGTTGCTTATACAATTTGAAGGCAATACAGTATGCACAAATTACAAAGATACAGATAAGAATTCATTTCATTTGTAACAGAAAATTTATAATTGAAATATGTTATTTATACTCACATATTTACCCACTAAAATACTAGATAATTGCAATATACCTTATACAGTTTTAGTCCAATGGTTCCAAATGTTATAGAATTTCTCTACATATGGCCATTTAGAAAATGTGCATTACCCCATTATTAGTTGTAATATAATTGTTCTTTGTTATTAAGTGTGATAGTGTTTTTTGGCTTTAATTAAAATTACATGATATTTGTGTTAAATTTGTGTTAAATCTCAGATTGTATAGTGCAGGAATGTAAACAATAGTTAATGCTTAACGTGACAGTAAACTTTAAGTTAAATCTTAGAAATGTATTCAAGTACCTTAACTATTAACAAAAATGTATCTTATTTGTGTATCACTCGGCTGTAGATCCTCCAATCATCTCTGAATTGTTGCTGACACTGTCCTTCCTTCTGGAGGGTGGCTTCTTTTGTTCCCCATGGTCACTGTGTGTGTTATAAAATAGCCACCACTCCAAGCTCGCTCCCGTGAGGTATACATTAGTAAACTAAACATGAGATTGTAGTGAGCTTGGAGCGGTGACTACTTTACAACACACACAGGGACCATGGGGAGCAAAAGTAGCCACACTCCAGATGAAAGGACAGTGTCAGCACCAATTCAGAGATGATTTAAAGATCTACAGCCGAGTCGCGCACAAATAAGCTAAATTTGTTATTAGTTAAGGTACTTGAATGCATTTTTAAGATTTAACTCCTGAGTTTAGAGTCACTTTAACATTGACAGAGTTTGATTAAATTGCTTTTCCATTTGTCTCCAAAAAGTGTGAAGGTTTGTAAAGAGGGAAGATTTTGTGTAAAATGTCTGATGTAAGGTACCATGGTGAAAGCACCTCATAATTGAAGACACACTTACAGTATAGGACCCTGCTAGATACAGTACCTTCAAGGATACCTTGAGGTAAACCTCTTAAATCTTGTATATAACATACTGTGTTATTATGCATTTTAAGACACCTGTATAAATCTGGCTCTGATATATGACAAACATATTTATTTATAATAATTTTTTTAAAAATCAGTATAATTTATAAACTGTCCCTTTTCACTATCAGAACCAAAGGGGCCAGTGGAAATGTATTATAACATAATGTAAAAAAATCCTCTTTTTTTTCAAAATGTTCAGTAATTTTTCCTTAATATAGTAAAAAATAAAACCTGCAGTGGTGAATAAATACCAACAAAAGAAAGCTCTACCTGTCCCCCAAAAATGGTATAAAATGAATATCCGTACAGCGTTGCATGACAGAATAAATGTCACTCAAAATACTGCAGTGCTAAATACTGAAAAATGGCTTGGCCAGGAAGGGGATGTAAACACCTGGTCCTCAAGTGGTTAAAAAACAAAAATGGATCCATTGACATAATCCTAAGATCAATCACAACGTCCAGCGTTTTCCACGACGACAACTAGACAAAGTAATAAAAAAATAATAATTTTAAAAACCGCCGCCCGCCAACCCGTCCGCTTGCGATGAACTCCCGATGCAGAATGGCATTCTGACAGTTGCTGCCAGAATATAAACAATTGGGGGGAGCTTGAGGTGACATCACCGCTAGCTCTGCCCAACTGTTTACATTTGTCCGGCATCTGACAGGACTTAGTTGTGAGCCATGATTGCGCAAAGTCATCATGACTTTGTCCAATCATGGCTCTTACAGTGAACTGTGCCGTGATTGGGCAAAGTCTTGCACCTGACCTGAGGGGCACTCAGCAGACGAACATCCCGCCGAACGCCCTGATAGATAGTTGCAACCAACCAGCTTCTATATCTCATTTTCAAATCTCAACTGAGCAAACTGAAGAGAGATGCTGATTGGTTGCCATGGGCAAATGCTTCAGATTCTGTCTGCTCCAGTTTGATAAATTTCTCCCAGTGTCTGTTATATATGTTGTGTCTACTGCTCCTACTGCTCAATTACAGCCTATTACTGCTACATGAAAAAAAATTCCACATGCAATTTATATGATGACAAAATGAGGTGTGACTGATGGTGTCCCTGAGAATTGTATTGTTTTATAATACCACATACAGTCTAGAGGCATCTCTAAAGCACAACAGTGTTCAGTTCCTCATGTTCTTTGTTAGACAATGACTTTCCTATTAGGCTTGAAAACAACCTAAATTGATTTGCAGGATTTGCCCCCCATAGACTTCCACAGGGTTTTAATTTTTCGGTTGGTTCAACAAAAATCCTGGGAATCGAACCCAAGCACATTTGGTTCATTTCTACTTTGTGCCTGGTGGAACACTGTGCAGGACATGGTGTGTAGGACAGAATACAAAATGGGGGAAGAGGGTACGTCCTAAAAACAGAGGGACACTTGACAACTATTATCACATTTGTGGTTAGAGCCTGTTGGTTGTTTATCTTGTCTTCATGTGCATGATCATACAAAGATCTCTCACAAAATTATCTTTCAGCAGCTACATTGTTCCTATACCCTATAGATAGATGTATCCCATCAAAAAAAAACAAATACACATTTAATCTACATACAGTATATAATACATTAAATTGCTGTATGAGGTATATGAGACTTTGCCATTAGGCATGGAACAGTAGCAATCAGACCCCATTTCAGAAAAATATTCCCCCCATCAGGGACCTTGTGACAGAGCTGCATTATAGAATCCGCAGAAATACATCACTGTTTTCTTAACATTAACCTCAATCCTAACCCTTTCAATTAAGAAAGACAACCCACTGCTAAAAATATCATTTGGGGAATTCTGAAAAATTGAAAGTAAAAAAAAAAAATCTAGTCCTCATTATCATACGCAGTGGAAAATTGTTTTGATAAAAATAAATGTTGTAAAAAAATATTGGAAATTGCATAGCTATAAAGATAATATTGTAAATGCTCTAAATTAACTTTTTCCCTTTTATTTATTGCTTGCTTTATAAGGAATCCATTAATTCATACTGAAATAATTACAAATATGAGGCATTTATTAAAGGTTTCTACCAAGAGAATCTAAAAATATGTATGAATTTTTATTTCAAATGTTTAAATGTAGGTGTATTTTGCTCTTTCGCATTTTTGGCCAGAGACTGTTATGATTTCAAGCACTGCTTTAAATAATTGAGGTATTTCTGTACTGCAAGAGCCCAGTCATAATACTAATTATTATACAGTAAGTATTTTTGTTGAAATACCTCTCTGCAAGCAGGGCTGATTTTTTACTCTTCTATATAGAAGAGTTAAGGGTTAAATGTACCATGTGTGAACTGCTGTCAGTATAGCAAGGGGATTAAAGCAAGTCCTGATGCTTTTGCAAGACATGGGATCACAGGTAGATCTCTCCCAACTTTGTACTCTTAGAGATATATCTGTATCTATGGCCAGCCTTAGACCGAACCAACTAATCCAGGGGTAGCCAAACTCCGTCCCTCCAGCTGTGGTGAAACTACTAATCCCATGATGCATCTCTCTCCGGGAGTCATATATGTGGCTGTGAGAATCTTGCAATGCCTCATGGGATTTGTATTTCCACCACAGCTGGAGGGCCAGAGTTTGGCTACACCATAGCTAATCTAATGATGTGCACAAGCACCCAGCAGGTCCTGAAGCTCTGTTCAATTTGTTGAGTAATTTGCTTCCTCCAAGCCGTGCTCTCAACATTTCCAGCAGAATTGGCAGATAATTTTCAGGGGCTAACAAGCTGAGCTGTGTATTAACAATGTTGACATGATAACAGAAGAACCCCAAGCAGACACTGTGTTAAAGATCATCTATGGGCAAATATCAACACCCACTCATCCCTCTCTCCCACCCCACTTCCATTTATTGGCAAAAAATTTAGGGATGTACCATTACAATTTTTTTCAGACCGAATATGAGTACTTTTCCTCAAGTACTTCTCCAATACTTTTCCTCAAGTACTCACCGACACCAATTACCAATACTTTTTTTGTGTGTGTGTCATGTGACGGTGTAACGTCCCTGTGACTGGTGATGAAGCAGTGCTCATGTGCTGGTCTGCGTGCGTTTAAGTGTTTCAGCTGTGCGGCACCAGGCATCATTTAACTCTTTGTTGCCCTGGCTATCTTTGTAGTGGCTCAGATCCCCTGTAACACAGAGCTCTCAAGGTACTCAAGACCCCGGGCGGAATGACAGCACATCGCCCCCTGATAGAGGAGTCCACCACTGAGCGCAATCTGGGCCTGACCTAACCATTATTGCTGTGATATACAGTCTTCAGTCATCCCAGTTGCTGATCATGGCACATTAGTTGCTCAAGCACACATAAATAGTTACCAACGGATAGCAGATAGGAGGTTAGTTGAGGTGTAGCCCAGAGCCAATGAAGAGCTATTGCCCAGAGCCCTGCATCCTAAAGGTATGTGAGTAGTCCCATAAGATAGTGCTGCTTCTGCCCTCCTTTGCTTTCCCCCTAGGGCAGGGGTGTCAAACTCAATTTAATCGTGGGCCGCATTAACATCAATATTATGGTTGCCCTCTGTAAGACTATATAAATGTATCTAATCTTTTTCATAATTGCCTCTGCATTCGATTATCACTGGTTTTAGTAATAACCTAATACCTAGATATGAAAGTAGAAGTCTAGGAAATGGCCTGGTGGGCCGGATTCGGCCCCTGGGCCTTGAGTTTGACACATGTGCCCTAGGGGAAGCTGAAAGATGTCCACAGTGACTAAATGTGGCAGACCTGGTCCTGTGCCTTCCCTTGGACCAGTCTACCAACTGGACTCTTTCCTGGTGAACTAGGCAGCTCTCCCACCCAAAACATATCTATATATAGATATATATATAGATATCTATATATCTATATATATAGATATATATAGATATATAGATATCTATATATATATCCCTAGTTCATAGAGCTCCCTCAGGACAGAGAAACCTTTAAATCCTCAGTCACTTACTATTTCCTATGGGGACATGTAGTGGCAGATTGACATACTGCAATCCTCAATCCTGTCCACTATCCTATAACAGTTTTTCTAAAACAATACAGACTAATGATTTTAGGACAGTGGAGAAGTGCCAGGGCCTGGTCGCAGCTGAAACTGATGCAATATTGGTAGTTCTGCCACTGACTTCAAGCTGTAGAGGGACTACAAATCCCAGGAATACATTATACAGAAATGCAGAATAATACCATCAGCTATAGAGGACTACAAAATCCAGCAAGTAACTAAGTGGCCTAGTTCAGAAAATGCAACAAAGTTCTTTTATCCAAGTAGGCTTCAGTGCTGCAGATATGACTTGGGGTAAAGCCCCTTAGTAACTCTACCCAAGTTCAAGAATATCTTATATAAGAGTTGTCGGAAAGCACACTTTGCAGACACTGCTAGAACTGTAGATGGAACAGTTTGAGAGAGAGTAGTTATCAAAGGACTGGCCCTGTCCAGGCAAGTTCTGCCTTTTTTACACATCTCTTGCCCCAAGTAATAAGTGCTTATTAGTTCTAGAGAGACAGGAGCAGTAGCATATTAACACACTAGTTTCAAGTAATACAATGTTGGGGAAAGCAGCACTTTGGAGATTTTGATACAGCTGATCTAACTTCCAATGCTGTTGTTGCCAGTTGGATTGTTAGGAAAGCAACTCAAAATCGCTAATCCATACAAACCAGTCAAATACTCTTAGTGATATTTGACAAAGAAGACGGATGGTGCCAAATGTCAATGACTGGACCTTAGTGTGCACCCTTAAAACCCTGCTGCCTTCATTTCTCATTTATAATTCAGGAAGTTCCACCACATTGCTATGAAACAAATGGATAAACACTGAACCTGATTTTTATTTTGTTATAGTGCCATCATATAGTGCATTCGTGACAATGATATTCCACGATTCACAACATTTTTAGCAATCAATGTATAATTTTATCTCTCTACCTCTTGTCAAATGTTTAAATCTGAACTTAGTTCAGGATGTAATTATGTGGCAATGAATGCACAGCTTTGAGGCAATTTCTAGTGCGGGGCAATTAGCAAGTCAATTGAAATGCTTTATCTGCCAATTAGAGGTCACTGCTAATTATTCTTTTATCTGGTCTTTTCAAACTGAGGTAATTTGTTTGTTTTTCAAGAAATATAGCCTATTGCGGACATTTGGGTGCCAGAGTGAATGACTTAATGAATAGTTAGAAGGTTGGATGACAAATAGGTGACCTTAAGTCAGTGCCCCTAGAGTAATTCTATAAGGATCTTAAGCCCTGTGCATTGTGACCTGTAGCATAGGTATACATAATCATGTTACACACTGGATGGCACTTTTGCTCTGCTCTGAATTTATGTAAACAGCTCGACTTTGACCTGCAAATGTTTAGCAAACAAATCCAAGTCAATCCCTTGGGACTCTGTACACTCCTCATTATGAAGCTATTCCCTAGATATAGAAACATCTATTAGATTACACTCAGTCTTAACATAGCAACTCTTTTTTTTTTGTTCAGAACTCTGATTAGTACAGATATGTTTTATAAAAAAATTGAAGTTAAATAAAATGTAAAAGGCTGCAATAAATGTAAAATACAAATTCATTGCTGTTCAAGCAAAAGGGAGGATGCCTGCATTTCGTATGTTCTTCTCGGTTAAGAGTACTTTGGTCTCATGGAAAAGCAGGGGGTTATTTTTGAAAAGGTGTTGAAATGACTAAACTAAAGACTTTTGCCGAGTTGGAAGGCGAATTGCTAGTAGCATCCTAGCAACCAATGACGTCATGGGTCCTCCTCTGCAGTCATTGGTTTTTAGGACCACTGGGTAGTCCTAACAACTAGTGACAATGTCCTCCCATCCCCAGTTTCACCAATTCCTTCTCCTTCAACCTCTCCTGCACCACCACCTCTCTGCTCCGTTACACATATGCGGCACATATTTACTACTACAATACAATTTGGGAAAAATAACACTTCATTCAAGGCCCCTTAAAACCTATATGCATCTAGCATGTGTTACAGTACGGAAGCTGCTTTGTGTTTTTTGCACTACTTTTTTCAACCTCACGGTATTGCAGTACAACGCTTTGCGGTGCAATCGTTGCATTGCATTTGTTGCATTGCGACCAGGAGGTGCAATCCTTGTGCCATTCAAATGCCACCACTCCAAGCTCGCTCCTGTGATGGATAGACATGTGCACCAGCAAAAAATTTGTTTAGTTTAGTTTCGTTTTGAAAAAAAAAAAATAATTTTGTTTAGTTTAATTTAGTTTTGAAAAAAAAAAAAAATTTAGTTTAGTTTAGTTTAGTTTTGAAAAAAAAAAATTGTTTAGTTTAGTTTCGTTTTTCGGGTCCGAAATTAAATAAGTTTCGGACGAAATTCGTTAGCGGTAGTCCTGCCCAAATTAGTTTATGAAAAAAAAAATAAATTTACTCTCCCACGGCTGGACTTGAACCAGCAAACTTCACAATGGCAATCAATTGCAAGCTTGTACCTAATGGACTACAATCTCACACTTGATTTACTCATTTGTATTGAGATTATAGTCCATCATGGGAGTGAGCTAGTGGTGGCTACTTTACAACACAAATGGGGACCATGGGGAACAAAAGTATCCACCCTCCGGAAGGAAGGACAGTGTCCATATAAGCCGAATGACGGCTAGTTCACACCAACCCCAGTGCGTTCTGACATGATTCGCTGCTGGCACACTGAATCGCATCCCGGTCGGCTCACATGCACTATTTTTTCTGATTGTACCAGACCAGAACGCAGACATTGATGTGCCGCGCGTTCCGGTGTGGGCACACCCCACCTCCCACCCCAGAATGCAGTGAGCTGGCCAGGATGCGATCCAGTGTGTTCCTGCACCAAATTGTGCCGGAATGCACTGGGGCTGGTGTGAACTAGCCCTGATACACAAATAATATACATTGTTGTTAATGGTTAATAGTTAAGAATGCATTTTTAAGGTTTAACTCCTGCGTTTAGTGTATAATAATTCATATACTCATACAACAAAACACTAAATCCTGCCATTGTTCTCTCTGCATTGGTGCTCCTACAGTATTTTTGGTAAAAAAGAAAAAAAAAAAAATAAGGAAAGAGACACCTGGATGGAGTGAGAAAGAACATTAGCAAAGGATTGCACAAAGGGTTAGGGTGAGAAGTAGGGAGAAAGAGACCGACAAAGTTACTTTTAGCAGAGTATAAAGAGAATAAGGCTGAGGTAAAGCACTGAAAACTAAGAATATATTTTGCAATAATAAAACCTGATTGGTAAACTCTATAAAAAGAAGCCCTGAAAACAGACAGTGATTGGAATAGTTCATTCATTCTGGGCAGTGGTCCAGATGGGCTCATATTTATTCAATTAGCCTTAATCTTAAAATGTTGCTGGTACTAGGAATTTTTCTAACCCTCTTGTATACAGGAAGATATCCAATCTGTTAATACACCATAAAATGCAGAAAGGAAATACCTGAAGCAAATAACTAGAACAAACTAAATAGAATAACTTAAAGGTAATTGCAAAAAAAGAAGACATCCTGTGTTGTAATTAAAAATACATTATACCCTCAACTAGGAGTCACCTCTGACGTCAGTTTAATTTATGATTTAAAGATGGAATTGTGGATGTTCTTTGTACCCCCACAGAATAATGCAATAGCGACAATGAGGTTTGTGCATAACAAAATTACTGTGGGCAGCCTTACTTAGCTAGGTTTATGTTAGACTAATAATCAGACTAGGGCAGTAACATAGAAATAAGAATTGCAGAGCCTGCACTTTTGACTTGGCCTTTAGTCTTGGGCGTTAGGGAATGATGGCTGAAGGTTCAACAGGTCACTACAGCAATAAACACATACTGTATAGCAGCTCAGCAGAGGTCTTCTTTTTCACCATTTACAGCTTTAGATAGCAACTGGTATACAGTTTGGTAAGAAAACAAACTCTAAAAACAAAATGAACTTTAAAAAATATCCAATATTTACCCTAAAACAATGTTCTAACCTATAAACCTCCCATCAAACATTTAACACTGAACCCTTAACCTAACCCTAAACACTAGACATATGCGCCAGTAAAAATAAAATGGTTTATTTTATTTCCTTTAAGACTTTTCGTTATTTCCTTCTTCAGGATTCGGGTCTCAAAGTCAATTGATTTCGGGATTCAGATTCAGATGAATCTGAAATGTTTAATTTTCGGATACATTAGATCAGTACAAACAAATTTTCATTGCAGCAAAGTGAGATTAGAAAAAAAAGTGATATTTGTTAACTTTTGACAATCCACAGAAACGATTAAAAAACAGTGTTGGGTCCCCCCAATTCCTACCAGACCCTTTATATCTGGTAGGAATTTTGGGGAAAACTCCAACGCTAAAATAAATACAAAATAAAAGCTTGGGGTCCCCCTTAAATCTCTTTTCCAGACCCTCGATACAAGCAAAAGCCTGGCAGAAGCCGGAAAAGGGGAGGATGAGCTGTCGGTCCTCCCCCCCTGCACCATACCAGGCCACATGCCCTCGATATGGGGAGGGTGCTTTGCAGGGGGGACCACCTGGAAAAGAACCTTGTCCCCATGCCTATGATCACAAGGTTCTCTTTTTCATAACCCTGACCCAGGGGTTGTGGGGTTCTGCGGGCAGAGGGGCTCATCTACCCCCCGTGAATGAGCAAGGAGTAGTTGTTACCCATACTCATTCACCAAATAAAAACACTCAAATTGTAAATAAACACACCATACCATAAAAAAGTCCTTTATTAAAAAAAAACAAAGATTTTTTACAATTCCTTTATTAAAAAAAAATAAAAGTCCATCGATGTAATCCAAAAGTCACTCACGTTGTCCAGTGATGTAGATCTGCGTCAAGCACGCTGGATGACGGCCGCTGACTCGCCAAAAGAAAACATTTCCGATGCCCGCCGGCACGACCGAACCTTCGCCGCAAAATTACAGCTCTTACCTGGATGTCAACAAAGGGGTAGGGCGAGTCATAATGTCACTTGTCTAGTTCCACCCCTTTGTTGACATTGGGGAGCAGGGCTGTCAATGATGGTAGCTCTGCTTCCGAATACTAATCAGGACTCCCAAATAGCATTTGGGAGCAGAGCTACTATCATTGATAGCCATGCTCCCGAATGTCAACAAATGGGCAGAACAATTCCCGTGATGTCACGACTCGCTCCAACCCTTTGTTGACATTCGGGTCAGAGCTGTCATTTTGTGACGAGAGTTCGTCAGGATCGCTTATGTCGTCGGGCACTGGGTATTTTTTATTTCAGCGAGTTGGCGGCCGTTGTTCATTGACGTGGATCTACATCACTGGATGATGTGATTGACCTTTGGATTACATCAATGGACATTTTCTTTTTGGGGGGGGGGGTTATTAAAGGACTTTTCAAAAACCTTGGCTGTGGGTTTTTTTTCAAATAAAGGGGTGTGTTTATTTACAATTTGAGTGTTTTTATTTGGTGAATGAGTAGGGGTTACAACTATCTCTCACACATTCAGAAGGGGGGGGGCATCTTGGTGGCACCCAGATTCAGATAAGTCTCCCGCCCACAAACCCCCACAACCACCAGACCAGAGTTGTGGGGAAAAGGTCCTTGCCATCATCGACATGGGGACAAGGTGCTTTTCCAGAGGGTCCCTCCCACAAAGCACTCTCCCCATGTTGAGTGCATGTGGCCTGGTATGGTGTAGGATGAAGGGTTGCATGCTTATCACAACCTTTTCCTGCTCAGCCAGGCTGCTGTTCGGATCAAGGGTCTAGTAAGGGATTTTAGGGGAGGAACCCCACGCTTTTTCTTTTTTTTGGTGTTAGGTCCCCACTAAAATTCCTATCAGACCTAAAGGGTCTGGTATGAAGTGGCAGAGGACGATATGTGTTTTTTTAATTTATTTTAACGTTTAACAACATAAATTCATTCAATTACATTCCTAAAAAAATGTGGATTCATCCGAAAGTTTGGTTATCAGAAAACTCAAATACGTTCAGATTCCTTATTTTTTCATTCGGAGATTCAGATACATCAGAATGTCTGAATTTCTGAAAATTTGTCTGAATTTCAAATCAGAACACAACGAATCACACATCTCTACTAAACACTTAAAGTGACATTAAAGGATTTTTTCCCCTCCCCTCAATGCTAGTGTAGGGACTTATCTTAAATCATGCCTCTTAATCCAATCATCTTCTTCCTTACTGTCATTTTTAGCTGTCCCTGCAGCGCTGCTGCGGGTCTCTGATCCAGCGCTGATTCCTCTGTCCTCCTCTTCGCTCATGTCCCACGGAGTCTGTGCAGGTGCATTCTGCTCCATGTACTTACCTTGTGCCTCTACTCCTCTCCTGGCAGAATATCTGAACTGCATGCGCCCGCCCTCAGATCCTTTGCGGCCACCTGAGAAATTTGCAGATGCTCGGACGGGAGCGTGCGGAAAAGACACAGGTAAGTTTAAAACTGATTCAAAAGGTTTTTTTTTTAAGTTTTTGCATATATCTAATGCTATCTAATCGCCCCCCCTTTCCATAGACTTCAAAATGGTTTGAACATTATGATGGGTTCAATTAACACACTGCACATTTGATAATCCTGGTCCTGATAAAACTCTTTGTTCAACAAATGCCTGGCAGAAGATTTCATTTGTGTTCATACTGATAGGAAAGGTCAGCATTGTGGCCAGGGCTCAGGGGTAGTGTCAATAGGCTGTTTGGTGCTATCTGAAGTAGTATAGTGAGTAGTCTTAGTAGCAGTACAGAATGCTACGTAATAACCATATTAACTGATAGATGATCAAATCAAACAAGTTCAAGAAGGATATGCAGGAAAGAACATTTACAGCATAGTAAAAAATAATTTTGACTGATATTTAGTATACTAATAGGTTCCAGGAGGTCATTGTGAATGACATAGTTGCAGTATGTATTTGCCCAATTATCTAAAAATCTGTATTGTATGACTATCTTTATTAAAGAAAGGCAGCTTGTGTCTGAGAATGTCAGCTATAGATCATTCGAATTTAACCAGATGCTTCCTACCTAGATGTTCTGATCTTCATAGGGAAGACAACAGAGATAACCTTTGCAAAGTTTAGAATGTGGTATTCTTTGTTCTTCTGGCCTTGGGCATCCCCTCTCTACTGTGTCAGCATCCCATGAATAATGAACAAGGCAAATCAGTACAGGGTTAAACAATAGGTGCTTTATCTGACCAGAGTGTGATGTCAACCTTTAATGGATGAAGAAGGTTGGGAAAAAAATGAATCCCTAAACCATAGGAGTTAGCATTGAGTCTTCTATAGCCAACATAATTAATCTGAACATTTTATAAGTCAAAAAAGTCAAACGTTGAAAACAAAAGCGTTCAGGGCTGGGAAATCATTATTGCTAATTTTTAGTATGGGGCTCCAAGGCTGAAAGCAATGCCATTCTCTATTAACCTTAACCCTTCCCTTTACTATCCCTAAAACCTTAACACTAACCCTATTATTAACCATCCCAGTTACCCTCACATTAACCCTTTGGCTAACACAACCCTGTAATGCTCACATTATTCCCTACACTTACTGCCCCTGTAATCCTCATATATATACAGGTATATACCTACTCTTACTAATGTTAGCATAGCTACCTCCTGTGTGCCAAAGACCAACCCGTCCATTCTGAAAGAAATCAGTGCCAGAATCAGGGACAATGCTAGACCCCCGCACATATCCCATGTGTTCTACTGAGTATCCCGAGTTTATGACTAATTGTCACCATTCTAAGAATTCTAAAAATGATCCTGTAGAAAACATATTTTAGTCTTTGTACATCCATTCTTACCATCAAAAGAAATTGCATTATGCTTTACAGTTTTGTAAATTATTAGAGAATCTCCTATTTGGTTTCTCCTTTAAATTATATTTTACATTGCACATTTCTTGTTCACTAAACAAAGAATGCCCATTGATTAATTATCAATGACCTCTTGGTACCGATGGTCAGAGGTAGGCAGAGTATAATATATCCTTATTTACAACTTCTTGGCACTTGGTGCCCAGCCCCAAATTCCTCTTTTAAAGCCTATGCAGTGCTGTGTACTAAAACAGAGGTGATACTTATTTTGGGTCAGCTGGAACATAGCTGGTTCAGGAAGCTGGATCTACTTTCAGAAAATTGTAAATCATTTTACTTTTAAAAATAAGTACTAATATACTGTGTTTTTTTTTACAATGCCTATTCAGCTATGGACTGTGCCCCATCCCCCTGCCCTCGGGCCCTACAGCAGCTACATGGGTTGCTACAGCTCTTATGTCCTTGCTATCCTACATCCTTACCACTCCAGTTAATTCATTGTTTCTCAAACAAAAGGAACGGTTTACATTTTTTTCATGCCAACAAACACTGATGCAACCGTTATCCTAGATACCCTCACAAATAAAAAACAGTTCCATTTGTGTTGTATATTTTTCTACTGATATTACACTATGATTATGTCCTAACTTGGAAATAACTTTTTTTTTTCTGTTATATTTCCTCATGGCCAAAGCAAACCCCCCGTTTCCCTGTAATATCTTCATCCAGACACCTTTATAGATGTGTACTGAGGTCATAAAAAGGGGCGATGTGTTGGAACTCAGTTGGGAGTATTTTTTATCTTCTTTTCCAGAAATAAAAAGTAATTTTGACCCTAAAAAACACACTGTCTACTGCATCTAGGCGATAGTGATTTTACACTCCTTCTGGCGAGATTCTGGTAAATACAGAGCAACCGAAATCTCACAAGAAGGCGTTCTTGCAATGGACTGGAGTGTCTTCTCATAAGATGTTGCCTGCTCTGAATTCCCCATGAAACTTCCCGGAAGGGTGGTGAAATCACTCCTAGTGAGGGGGGTAAGGTAAGTAGAAAAGATTACTTTACACGTACCTTTTGCACATACTGAGAGCTAGCTACGTTTAAATGGACATAATAAGTACCCCCTTGCATTATACTGCAAGGACTGCTTACCGTGTATGCTGGCTGTTTAAATACTTGCCAATGTCTTAGCCTAGCTGTGACAAGCCTCCCTTCTTTCCAAGGCATGCTCACTTGTCATTGTCCTATCAGGAGGTCTAATCTTCTGTGTTAGGTGTTTTCTTTAATTCATGTTAACTTTGGTATTTGTGTATAGTGGTCTATCCCATGCATGGTACCACATCCTTATAGATATGTAAATCACTTAGTGTGATTGGCTAAGAAGCTGACTTCACTTGTTGCTCAGGAAGGTGGGCAGCATGTCATGACCCGCCTCCTGGCTTGCTGATTGGCTAGGAAGCTGGCTTCACTTGTTGCTAGGCAGCGTGGTTTCCTGACCAATGTCATGACCCACAGCAAGTGAAGTAATCAGGAAGAGGTGGGCTATGACGTGCTGCCCGGCTTCCTGATTGGTCAGGAAGCCAGGCTGTCTCAGACCATGAAACCAGTGTTCTTTCCACAGAATACCGGCTTTCAGATAAACCATGCCAACGGTCCCCCAGGATGCTGGTATCAGTATCGGCAAGTACTGAAAAAAAAAAATGTCGGTACTCGATACCGAAAAAATGGTATTGGTGCATCCCTAGTTTATACAAAATGATCCATGTGGACTGACCCTATAACCATGGCACCGCACACGTACATCGTATTTTTACATCACTTTCGCCTTGAAGCAGATGTCTCCATAAAGAGGACCTGCACTGTATATTTGCTATCACATAGATCCCTATGTGATAGCAATAAAGTTAAGTGTAAAAAAAAGTTTAAACAAATTAAGTAACACAGTAAAGTGAAAAAAAGTTTTAAGTCCCCCGCCCTAACTTACATGCACATACAACCACACACACGAGTTGGGTGCACCTACATGCAAAAACAATAATTGTGCTGCACATGTTAAATATCGCCATAAATGTCAGAGTGTGAGCAATAATTTTAGGGCCATCAATCATCGTAATGACTAAATTAATGAGCAGGAAAAGCATTTAAAGCTTCACCTATGGCCAATTTTGGGTATTGCAGTTTTTTGAGATTTTGCGGGCGCTCACATTTTTAAGGCTTAACATGTTTGGTGGCTATTTACCCCATGTGACCCCGTCTTTTATATGTTACTACAAAATTAGGTAATAATAAATGTTCCATAACATAACATAATGAAAACAGGTTTTTTTTCCCAAAAAATTTTCAGTACTTTTTTCTTTATGGTAAAAAATATAAACCATAGTTGTGATTAAATACCACCCAAAAAAAGCTCTATCTGTCCCCAAAAAGGATATAAAAGTCATTTGGGTACGGCGTTGCATGACTGAAAAAATTTCAGTCAAAGTACTTCAATGCTGAATACTGAAATATGGCCTGGACAGGAAGGGGGTTTAACACCCCACTCTTCTCTGGTATAAGATCCAGTATGTTGGCTACATTTAAAACTAAGCAATTTTCAATGTATTGTAATGTGTCCCATATGATTTGCATTATGTACAATTTTCTAAATATTTTTTTTCCTGCTTGTCCTGTTTACTTTATAAGTATAATTTTATTGCTTGCACGTGATTAGCAGCACTTCCAAAATATGTTCATAAACCAAACTTTTTAAAAAAAACACGTAGCTAACACTGATGAAAGTATATGGCATGGCTTGACTCGTCCTCTAAACAATATACATTGGTGTTCTTTCTGCTAACTCTTGTTATACATAGGCATAATAAACAATATGATCAGTAGTAGCTCTGCAGCAGTGGGGGGGAAAATGGGATGTGCACAAAAAAATAACAGCTGTATAACTACAATACAAAAACGTTCACATTTGCTTTATTCTTGTTTTTAAACGCACAATCTTCATAGCCATGCTTGGCTGCATACTCAGGAAGGCAGGTGTGCATGTTTACATTCACTACATATGCCTGGGGGAAAACACATACCATTCAGAAATTGCAGAACAGTCCCTAAATTCCCACATGGTGTACACATGTGCTGCACGGGCACTTGTGTATAACAGGTCTTAAAGTGAATCTCCAGGCAAACAGCTTTTATACATCAAGGAAATACATATATATTGCCTGCTATACCTGGCAATGGAGTCGTAATTCTATACAGTCAATCTTTTGATTGAGGCTAGGCACAGAAAGGTGATTCTTGGTAGTGGTAATGCATTGCTAAATTTGCCACAATTATTAGCTTTTATATAGGGCTCTCTATGAACTAAAGCATGTGGTAGGAATTAATGTCTAATGCTCACACAATGTTCCAAATGTTGTAGATTAATTGCTACTACATGCAATTATGTATGTAGCAATCTATTTCTAATCACTACCAATTAATAGCAGGTGATTTTATTACCACAATGACCGTACCAAAATTGCTAGTGTTTTCCCAACCCTTTAGACATTAACCACACTGTGCACACAGACAGGTAACGCACGTAGTCCCTAACTAAACAATTCATCCATCTACTTTATACGCTCAATTTTTGAATGTCACCTGTCTTTCTCTGACCTCCGTACTCAACAATAAATCACCATAATCATCAATGAGTGTGAGCTGACCAGGAAAGCAGTAAAGCTGAAACAGGAAGCTGTAATTCCAACCCATAGGTAGTAGAGTAATCTTACTGACTAGCAGGGGTGTGCATGTCACAAGGATGGTTTGCCAAAATTACCAATCTTTTGGCTTGGTATGTAGTGATAAGACCAGGCTTGGTGCAAACTAAATTTGACTGAGTTCACCCAAGACCACTCAAATCTCTGACCACCACCCTCTCCTCACGGCCCAAACAGTTAGGGAAGGTGCATGTTCTGCCCCGCAAGTATAGGTAACAAAGGAGTGGGGAATGCCCCCACCGCAACTGCTGCCAAGGATTGGGTTGGAAGGAGGAGGTGGCGAACAGTTTAGAGTGGGCTTGGGAAAACTCAGTTGAACTGAGTTCACACTAATCCCAGCTTCATCTACTGTATGTATTAAGCTGTTTGCGTGGCATTCCACTTTAGAGGCACTGGCAGCCTCCCCATGCTCTCTAGTTACTTTTACTACTTTACTACTACTTTACTACTTTCTGCAAACCAGAAGATGTATGTTTCCAAAATGCTTTTTCATCTTCAAAAACAACTCAGAAAACATCCCCTGCATTGTACCAAGCCTGGAATAACCCACATTGGATTCAATTCTTCTTGGAGTCTTCTTGGTGAGTTTACACTGCCTGTGGATCTTGTTAAGCAAGCATGTTGCTATACTGTTTATACTGACTAGGTTTCTGGAGATATATCTTTTGCATAAAGCAACATTTAAAAAATAATATGTATAACAATAATATTGTCTTAAATCTAAAAAGTGTTATGGCATAATTAGATAGCGCTATATCTTACAGTCATATAAGGGCACCGAAATACATGACCTGTAAATGAACTGCTGTAATTTACATATTGCAGTGTCTGTGGTTTACTTCATGTTATCGAAAAACTAGCCATGTTGTATGGATCAGCCCCAGTAACCAGAGCAGTGCTAGCTTCACTTTTCTCAGAGCAAACCTGGCGCCTCTGAAAAGAAACTGAAAATAAAGCCTTCTTTAAAAGAAGCAGCTTGATACTTACCTGTCCGATGAGCAGTGTTTTGAAACTTTGAAACTCTCTGGCGCTGCTGCTATCTGAATCTTCGGCTATGTCGCATAGTGTGTCCAATGCTGGCCAACATGGTTCCTTCTGCCGACCTCTATGTCATTCACTGTGTGTACAGGGTACATGCTACCTGGCACACCCGGAAGCGAGTGATTTGTCAAGTATAAAACTGATTCATTTACAGGAGTCTTTCTTTTAAGTTTCTTTTCAGAGGCGACATGGTCCCTTTAACAAAGATAAAAAGGATAATCCCTCTCAGGCTGACACGCATAATGGGACAAAAAAAGGTTTCAATGGCACTGCTGTGGCAAGACATTTCAAGGAGTGTAATCATCAGGTCACTGATGTGAGATGAAGGGTACTTGAAAAAGTGTTTCACACATAAAAGTGTCCTACAACAGCACCTCTTACTGAAAGAGGCATACTGAATTCTATTCTTCAAACTCCACACCCTAAAGACCTACAGGAAGATTTTGCTCTCAAACGTTTTTTCTCTTCTTCTCAATTTAATTGCCTTTTTATTCCTTGCCAATTTCCTTCTATCTGCTAGCTTACGTGCCCAATGTATTCACATGATAATGGTTTATCCTATAATTTGTATGGTACAAGGCCCTCTACCTGGGCCAGGATCATTCTAGCAAAAATCACCACGCTTTACAAACCAACTTGTTGGCCACTGCTTGTGCTTAGGTCTCTCAGAAATGCAATCTTCACTGTTTTCTGATCTATGCTCTTTACAGTCTTATCTTATGTGGCGTCTTTATTTCCATGAACACCATGTAACCATAATCCTTGTACTCTGTTGGGACTATTTTTCTTAGACATTTGTTTTCACACATTTTTGTCCAATGGTATATGATGTGGCTAGTTTATACTTTGATTTCTTATGCACACAGCAGTCTAGGTAAAGAAGGAGCTTCCCCTCCAAAATGTATGTTTGTATGCTGTTCAGTCTGCCAAAAATTTTTTTGCCAAGTATAGTTTAAGCCTCACTGTTAACCTAGTATGTACAGTATTAGGAATGTCCCAATACCGATACTAATACAGGGCATTTTCACAAGTTCTTGTACTCGTGAAAATGCCCCGATACTAAAACACGATACTGGCCCTTTACATTTTTAAACAAGAGCGTCTGCCTGATGTCTCGCACTTGCTGGGGACCTCAGGAAGCCTACTGGGGACCTCCCAGCAGCTGTCATTGACTGGCTGTCTCCTCCTCCTTCCTGCTGCCAACAGAGACTGGCACAGCACAGGATAGCTTGGCACCCACCCACAGAGCACTGGAGCCCGGCATGAGCCCAGGACCCACCCGTTCAGCCCTGGAGAGCCCAGTACCCACCCATAGAGCCCTGCAGAGCCCGGCAGCCACCAGCAGAGCCCTGGGGAGCCCAGCACTTGCCCCCAGACCCCTGGAGAGTTTGGCACCCACCATTACAGCCCTGGAGAGACCCACATGCAGCCCCAGTGAGATCTGCATACAGCCTGGTGAGACCCAAAGAAAGCCCTAGTGAGATTGGCACGCAGCCTTGGTGAGGCCCAAACGCAGCCCTCGTGAGGTCTGCACGCAGCTCTGGGGAGACCCAATCGCAGCCTTGGTGAGACCCAAATACAGCCCTGGTGAGATCTGCACGCAGCCCGGGTGAAACCCAAATGCAGCTATGGTGAGACCCAAACACAGCCCTGGATAATTGCTGTATAATCATGGAGTGATAGGATCTGTAGTCCTCTATGGCCAGTTGCCATTCTCCATTGCTGTATAATCAATGATTATACAATGATTATATCGCAATAGAGAATGGCAACCGACTATAGAGGACTACAAATCTCAGCAATCCATGACTGCTGGTTGCCATTCTACATTTCTGTGTAATCATGGATTGAGGGTAGCTGTAGTCCTCTATTGCTGGTTGCCATTCTCCATTGCTGAATAATCATGCATTGAGTTACAGTTCTTCATAATTACAAAAAAGCTGCCCTAAAATCATTAGTCTATATTGTTTTAGAAAAAATGTCACATGTCCCTTTAAGAAAAAGTATCAGTAATTTGTATCGGCGAGTACCTGAGGGAAAGTATTGGTACTTGTAATTGGTCTTAAAAAAATGGTATTGGGACATCCCTAGTATGTATATTTCTTGCAGAATTGCTTTCAGTGAAGCTTGCTCCTTGCCATTTCATATATAGAATTTTTCATATATAGAATTTATACAATTTTACAGTGCAGGTACACCACTTAATATGTCTATGACAGGTTCTAGTTACGCCACTGGCTGACATTTGTTAAGAAAACCTCATCCCTTATGATAATGTGCTTGTCAGACTGCTATATATACACTGAGTGGCCAGATTATTATGACCACCTGACGTTTGTAGGCAAATTAGCTATAATTTTGCGCTGAAGTTGCTAGAGGGCCAGACCATTATAAATAGGGAAGCAGGTTGTTTACCACGACAGTAGAAGTGATTCTTTTCTGAAGATATGGGTAAACAACGCGATTTAACAGCCTTTGAACGTGGGATGATTGTTGCCGCTCAAGCCATGGAGCGGGTATCAGCAAAACAGCAGAATTCGTTAAATGTTCAAGAGCAGCTGTTGTTAAAGTGTTTAAAGACTGGACTGTCAGACGAAAAACTGGGTCTGAACGTGCGGATTGTGGCCGTCAGCGTCTAGTCAATGTTAGGGCAGAACGGAGAGTGGCAAGACTGGTACAAGACAACAGAAGGGCAACAGTGCAGTGTCAGATTCCTCGCATCACCTTTCAACATCTCGTGGAGTCACGAAGCGGCCCAACGAAGTCATCTCGTGCAGTCATCTCGTGGAGTCATCTCGTGGCCCAACGAAGTACTGATGGGGTGGTCATAATAATCTGGCCACTCAGTGTATATATGGTATCTTTAGCAAGCCTCGCCAACCTTCCCCTATAGGTTAAACAATAGGCATGAACAAGTTAGCCTAAATTTAATTTGTGGGGGGATTCTTCCAATCTTGCTTGAAGGTCACAAAACCCCAAATTAAGTAGGCTATACTCTACTATTGCACATTAGTCTTGCTGGTCTGCGAACCACAAACAGGCAGGGTTCGTCTCCAACCCATGCTAGACCAGAACTCAAAACGGATCCCGACTATACAAACTACTCAATTTATGATAACGGACCTGGCACCTGGCAACGGTGTCTGTGGTGATTACGCTTCTATATCACACAGTTCTTCAATGCATATGGTCATCTTTAAGAAAGGAAACCCTTAAGACAAACAAATATTATGCAGGGCTTCATTAATGTAAGCTGGATTGAGAAGTAGTTTTTAAGCTTAGTTTTTATGTTTAGCTGAGAGCCATGTATATCTCATCAGTTATGGCCCACTGCTTCCAGCACAGGAGAACGCCCTATAATCACAACCCTCAGAGCCGATGTTACCCAGTGTTGGAGGTCAAGTAATAAAGAGTGGCTGTATCTAACTAAAGCAAAACAAACGACAAACGCACTCAACAATTTGTTACCAGTTATACAGTAAGGTGCACACGAAATGGGCTTTGAACAGTAAAATAGTAGAAAGGCATCATGGCACACTCACAAACCAGCATGTAAAACAACTTGTCTCACCACTAAGGATAAGAACAGAGGTTTGGATACACGTCTTCTGCAGAGGATGTGAAAGCCGCACTGCCGCGCCAAGGCACCTCTTATAGTGCGGTCCTAACTCTAAACTATGAGAGTCTCCATCTTGGAGCACATGGGGGCAGAAGATTTCAAATTGGGTGCAGGTTTGTCAGGAGGACGCCCAACCTCCTTAAAGGCACAGAAACACACAAGGGATCCCGCACATCCCAATGGCAGCTGAGAAACCCCATGCGTCGCTGCACCAAATCGGTCAAGCAAAACAAACGACAAACGCACTCAACAATTTGTCACCATGCTAGACCAGAACTCAAAACGGATCCCGACTATACAAAATTGCTCAATTTATGATAACGGACCTGGCACCTGGCAAAGGTGTCTGTGGTGATTACGCTTCTATATCATACAGTTCTTCAATGCATATGGTCATCTTTAAGAAAGGAAACCCTTAAGACAAACAAATATTATGCAGGGCTTCATTAATGTAAGCTGGATTGAGATGTAGTTTTTAAGCTTAGTTTTTATGTTTAGCTGAGAGCCGTGTATATCTCATCAGTTATGGCCCACTGCTTCCAGCACAAGAGAACGCCCTATAATCACAACCCTCAGAGCCGATGTTACCCAGTGTTGGAGGTCAAGTAATAAAGAGTGGCTGTATCTAACTAAAGACACAAAGGCTGAGCATACAGGTGCACTTTGAGCCACTGTGTGGTACTAGCAATATAGGCTGACAACACTGGCTGAACTACCAGGGTCGCAATTGCATGTGTACGGGAGGCTGTGCGGCAGGGCAGGAGAGGCTGTCCCTAGTCCCGCAGAATGTGCTGCAGGCACCTGTCCTCTTAGCTCCGCCCCCTATCCGCAGAGACACGGAAGAGGGCCCTGCAGGAGAAGGAAGGTAAGTCTGGAGTGGGAAGGGGAGAGCTCAGCAGCTGCGCTTGCGCACAGACCAATATTATCGAGGAAACCGGGATTTATTCACAAAGTATTTTGTTTAAATCGTTAATTGTGACTGTTAATAATATTCCATCCATCATTTCCTGCCATCCATATTTTATTGCCATGGACGACATATTATTAACCGTCATAATTAACCATTACAAACAAATACTTTGTAAATAAATGCTGTTTTCCTCGTTAATTCCATCTGTGCACAAATGCATATACTGGGTCGGCGTTCTCCACAGAACACCAGCACTACATTTTTAAACTGAAGCGGCTGCCTGACGGACCACTTGCTGGGGATCTTGGCAGACTTCCTGTTAACCATGCGGTGCCATGGCGGTGGGGGGTTGGGGGGGCCCTTCATGGTTTCTTGCACTGGGGCCTTGAAGGTTCTAGTTACGCCACTGGCTGACAACATTGTTCCTGTAGTGAGACATTGCCGGAGCAGCATTGTCATGCTGTAAAAGGATGTACTCTCACTGATAGGATCACCTGGTATTGTAAAAGAGAGGGAGTTTAACGAATGGTAGGTAATCTTCCACATATTACATTTTACGATTTGCCTTTACATCTATACATGTTTCCAATGTAACTCTCACAAGTGTTGTCCCAGATTCTAAATACTGAACATTCATTTGCTGCATCAGTCATGAACCTTCGAGTCTCACAGAATAATTATTTCTTTAATTTGGTTTTGTAAGATGCATGGCTTGATTATGCACCTATTTCACACTTCAATACCACTTAAATGCCAATCTGCATTATCAAGGTGTCCAGTCCTATAGTTTGTGTTATAAGAGGATTTTTTTTTTTAATGAAGTGTCCTAAGATGATAGGTTTTACTGTTTACAAATATACATCAACAACAGCAGACATCTGTAAGCAGTTTCTATTTCTATAGCTGGTATGTCCCGTGGGTATGTCTATATCCCCTAAGAGTATTAAAGAATGCATTTTGTATAATGCATATCGGATTGGCCTACTTAGTGTCAGTATTTATGTCTATGATTAAAGAGAACTCTTCTCAAGACTAAAATATCTTCCAGGCATACTGTATATAATGTGCCAAGTGCTTATATTAACTACATAAAAAATTATTGTGTGACTTTATTCGTGTCCTGTGCTGTGTGTGTGTACACCTTAAAGTCTGTACATACTGTATTACATATCTCGAAAATTGCAAACATTCATAGGGATGTTCAAATTCCAGTTCAGATACCAGTGCTGATGCTTGGCATTTTCACGAGAACTACCAGGGTTGCAGTGGTTGTAGCTGGGACCTCGCTCTGGTGCTCCACAGCTGTCCTGAAATCATTAGTCTGTATTGTTTTAGAAAAACTGTCACATGACAATAAACAAAAATGTATCAGTACTTGTACTTCCCAAAAATGGTATTGGTGCATCCCTAATATATATTTATAAAAAACAAATCAAACATTAAAACAGGAATGAACAAATTCCAGGAACTCCGTATGCTCCCTACAAATGACAGCTGCCTCCTAGCTTTAGATTTTTTTCTCTAGTCTAGTCTTGGAGCTGGAAAAGTATCTGTACTTGTACTGAGCACGGTACTTGGTATCTGAACATCCCTAATGTGTACCCTATAAACAATCCACATAATCAAAACATACAGCATTCATATATATAAACTAGAAGAAGAAAATAGTCCAACTACAAGTGCTTATTTAATAATAGTCATCTTGTGGCCTCAATATAATTCCTTTTGCCATGATGAAAACTTTTCTGTGTCATCCTCTGTGCCATTTCTAATAGAAAGACTCACTAACACAACCTTGTTTGACCACTTAGTTGACGAGTAAGGTCAAAAAGTGGTTTTAACATTTTTACCAGGAATATCTATGGTTCAGCTCCATCTTCTGCTCATTCCAGCTCCAGCCAAATGTTATAGATCACTTATGAAACTCCACACCACCGGGAGCTCCACGTGAACTACCTGGTAGCATGATGATGTCACTAGACTTTGCCTCTACATGTCCGGAGGCAGGGTCTAGTGACATCATCACGCTGATTGATGTTAGATTGACTTCCTCAGGAGCACCTAGCATGGTCTAATGAAGCATCTCAGCATCTAATAGTAAAATACCTGTTCCAGTTCAGTGAAAGAAGGATAAGAATGGAACCTGGAACCTGCATCTGCAAAAGTAAAGCAATAGATACTAAAGGGTTTCTTTTAAGGTTAAAATCAAAGTATGATGTTTGCATTAGCATTTCACAACTCCAGATTCTTTTGGTTAGTAAGGTAAAGCCTTATTTCTATTAAATCTCTTTTTCATACCTCACATTGGAGAGATTTAACACCACATTTGTTAAGTTGAGAAGTAGACAGTAAACAGTAAACAGTAAAAACCTGACGTAAGTTTTAAAGCTCAATTATGGGCACAATAGGCTTACCAGGGTTAAAGCACTTGAAGATGCATTTGAAGACTCTGTTGCCTCAAAAGCCACCTTGCATCATGTACATGTGTGTCCTGTAAATAGTCAGAAGAATAGGGAGGAGAAGACATGTCTATAGAGCTGAGATCCATTAGACCTGCAGCGTTTACATCTGAGGGGCCCAGAAGTGCAGCAGGAGTGCACCAATCCCGGCATGAAGATTTGGAGGATGTAGAAGAAAAAAAATGGACTCTTCATCTGCTTTAACCCTAATAAGCTTTTTTTTAACACCCAACAAAAGTTGGGCATTAACACTACCAAGCTCTATTCAAAACAAATTACAACATTTGAACCCAGTTGGACTTGTTCCTCTCACTGCAGCACAACTGACTGGATCCTTGTTCTGCCTCTCCCTGCTCCAGTCTGAGCTTTGGACACTGGACTGCACAAGGCCGATACGAAGTAAAATTCAGGTACATACACTGCTTGTATAAAAATAATTATATTTTATGATTTATAAATTAATTCAGAGTAGCATAGTTGTTACAACCCCTGAATTTGCTCCAAATTGGGACACGGCTAGTAAGCATATTTTTACCACTTTCATTTTCTGGTAGGACTGGTTCACATGGTCTAAAATTGTCGGTGGAATTGACATATTCATTATTATGTAGTCTATATTGCGCAGTGCAATTCCACATTCTTCCATTTCCCCAGAGCTTCCTCATTGATTCTAAACATAGCTCTCTTTCTCTGTAATGTTCACTCTACCTGGAGCACAAGTGTTTACAGGTCATTGCTTTTGCTGGCTCCTTGGCCCCTTGCACCTTACCTCAAGCTTGCACATGGTGGTTCCTTAGAAATAAAATGCCCTGCTTGGGTGTGTGCATGAGGTTGAAAGAAGGAAAAAGCTGGAAAAAGCTTGTAAAATTTGTCTGTCCCTGGGAAGACGGCAGTGTGCCGGCTGGAAGATCTGTTAGTGTCTAGAAATAATGGGTGAAGGAGGAGGCTTTCATGTGAAACAGTCTCTAAAGCCACTGTACACCCACCACGTGTCCCTCGTGTGCACCTCTTCCAGAGGTGGAGACCGGTAATCAAGTGCTGCATTCTGGGCAGGCTGATGGCCTCATCACGCTGCTACAGTCTTTTGCAGTCTGAGAGTATACCACTTCAGGACAGCTGCTGAGAAGGGACCATGTCATCCACGAAGCAGAGCGAGCACCCAAAGAAGCCTCACGCTTTACAGTGAGAAAGAGAGAAGACGTAGGAACTGGAATAAAAGGTGACCATTGATTTATGTAATTATTTGGGGTATAAAAAATTTTAATGCTTACAAAATTACTTTATAATTGTTTTGTTTTGGTTTTTTGAGGGGGGGGGAGGGTTGGAGAGGAACAGAGACAAAAATAATGTAAAAATATGAAAACAAAACAAATCAAGCACTGATTATAGGAGTAATGCTCCTAAAATAATTTATGAGTATAAATGTAGAACTAAAAATATTTCAAGAACAAATGTTTCCAGTATGTCCTTGGGAAGGGCATCAGACAATTATGTACACAAAGAAGTTCTATCAGGCACTACACAAAGTTGCAGTTTTCTATTTAAAAAAGGCAGATATCCAGAACAACTTAAAAGAAAAAGTTTAGTATAATCGATATACCATGCTACACAGTGATTTGTCATTGTTTAGGAGTATACATTTCTACTCCACATGGATCACTAAAAGCTCAGCTTGAAACTATGTACTTTCTTCAGAATTAATTGACCTAGTGCTTCTTCTGTCATTCGAAATTAAATGCTTCGGCTTTAAGGAACCACCACTAAAGCTCATAGGTGTTTTTTTAAATTGATGATTTAACACAGGTTTTTTTTTTTCTTCGGCTTGAGACATTATACATTGAAGTTCATCAGCAGACTTGTTTCTACTGATTATGAAAGAATAGAACTTTATAT
>NW_017306566.1:576011-650065 GCF_000935625.1 Nanorana parkeri
TATATATATATACACATGTGCTGGATGTCTACAGGTTACATACTGCCTAGCATTCCCTCAATATAGTGGGCGAGCATTCCCCTGGGAATAGAGGCAGCAAAAACTCCTCTGGCACCTGGTGGTGTCTATATGCTGCAGGCTACACTCATTTTCTTGATCTCACTTCAGTTCATTCATGTCATATCCTTACTGCTGGGCGCAGTCACTGACCAATGGAAGTGATAAGTCTGGGTGCCATTATAAAAATGTCCCTGAGGTAAATAGTCTCTGTTCTGCTGCCATTTTATAAATAAAACTGGTAATGGGTTAGGTTAGGGGTGAGGATAACTGTTAAGGGGTTAAGTTTAGAGTAAGGTCAGGGGTTTGGACTTAAGGCATAGTTTACACCTGCACAATTAAAAGCATTGGCCGTTGTGTGACCATGCATGACAAAATAAATCTCCTTACCTTCTATGGGGTTCACACATATGCAACGTGCTTTTGTGCCACTTGAAAAATGGTGGAGATGCTTCTTTTGCTGCAACATAGTTTGTGTTTAAGTGTACAAATAGTTACCCACACACCAAGGTCCAACTTGTAAAGGCGCCTTTATTCGGTCGTCAAACATCCATAGTGAACAGCAAGGTTTCAGAACCTATGGCGGTCCTTTCATCAGGCAAACACAGTGGTCTCTGTGTTTGCCTGATGAAGGGTCCACCAAAGGTTCCGAAACATTGCTGTCCACTATTGTCACCATGTATGTTTGACAACCGAATAAAGGCATCTTAACAAGTTGGACCTTGGTGTGTGGGTGACTATTTGTACACTTGGATTCATGTGGCGCCATTCACAGGTCATACCAGCACCCATTGCTTTGGAATTCCGGTCTGGAGTGCAGTGGGATGTATGCTATTCTATAGTTTGTTTTTAGCCCCATAGACTTAAATAGGATCACACAAAAAAACACATAACATGCATTTATGTGTGTTTTAGCATATGACAACAAGTTCCAGGTCTCCCGCTGAGAATTCTAGCTTCTTTGCTGCCATGGTGATCTAATGGATTCAATACTTTCTGCGGCACTTCTTGGAACAAGTGTACTGACTTCACTTTGACTTGATTCACACTGCTGTTGGTGCGTTGTAGTGCCATTCCTTTTTAATGGCCCCTCAAAGTACTATACCAACTCACCTGCATTGCAGCTCAGCAGAACGCACAGTAATGCACTACTGTGTGTTGTGGTGCACTGTGGGCACATAACATTGCTGAACCTAGTAATTATCCAATGGAAGGCTCTAACCTATTTGCTTAGCTAAATCCAGGTGGTGACTTTTTTGGGGGCCAGTCAGTGTATACACTTGCTTCTGAAAACCTTTCTGTAATATAATTTTATTCAGAATATCTTTGCATTTCAGTTTACAGCCAGCTATGCTTTCTTGAAAGGGCCAGAACATCTAAGTGTTATTTCCTTGCAACAAATGCAATACTTGGGGGCATTCTGTATGCTGTTTGTGTAGAAATATCCCCCATACTTCTCACTTCTTGCTTGTGTGATGGGCTCACTGCTTCCCCTGTGATAGAACTAAATTAGGGCAATGAGACTGCTTTGGTAATTATATTGACAGTAATCTTTCCACTCAGCACTGAGCTTGATAAAAGTGCTGGAAAGACTTATATAAAACAGTAAAAAGTAACAACCTGCAGTCATATTTATGAAAAATCCTTGTAATATAAAAATTCCACGAGAGGGTTTTGTTATTTTCTCAACAAAATTGGAGTTTCACTTTAAAATGACAGCTCAGTATAGCACAGTATATTGCACTCTGATTAGACTTGACTGTAGGTGAAAGTGCACATAGAATAGGCTGTGATAAACGCTAAAAAATAATGATCCCAGTTGAATATGCCATCTGCATATTTTACAGACAAAACTAATGTATCTTTCCTTTTTCATTTTTAGCAGAATACGGACCCCCCGCACATGCAGGGCTTCCTGTTTGACCTTAGAATAATGAGCTGGGGTCATTTTCAACCTGAGTAACCTGTTATAATTGCTGGGATAATGAGCATGTTGGAGGTAGGGGAGATAACGTCTCAGCATACAGTTAGAACTGATAAGAGCTGAACTTTTAATTTCCAGAGATGCCTCATATTCTGAATATTCTTACACAACTCACTTTGTTGTCTTTCTTAACTCTCTCACTATCATAGACAGTTAGCACCTTCAGAATTTAAAGTTTTCTATCATTATCTGAAACCTATATCCAACAGTTTCATTTGGTACTAATGCTTTTGAAAATATACAAATAAGACACCTATATGTTACTTGAAGATGATACCAGTTAAAGAGATAGAGTATAAATGTTTTAAACCACTAGGTCCCTGAAACAGGAGACTGCATATAGTATCATCACTAGACATGTGCACCAGCAAAAAATTTGTTTAGTTTCGTTTCGTTTTGATTCGGATTTTGCATTATTTTGTTTTTCGGATTCGGGTCAGAAATTAAATTTGTTTCGGAATTCGGATTCGGAATTCGGATTCGGACTAAATTCGTTAGCGGTAGTTCGGTCGAAATTTCGTTTATGGACGAAATTTCGTTGCTGAATGTCATTTTTGTCATTTTTCGGACTGTCATTTTTGCGACGAGTTTTCGTTGGTTTCGGATGGGGGTCGTGCGGCGGGATTTTTTGTATTGCGGCAGGTCAGCGGGGGTCCTGCACCGTGATTGACGCTGGATTACATCGATGGAACGCTCGATCACCCCCCCTTTCCTGCCGTGCCGGGCCAGTGCTCGGATCAAGAGTCTGGTAGGACTGTTAGGGGGGACCCCACGTTTTTTCCCCCATTTTTTGGGGCTGGGGTTCTCCCTTAAAATCCCTCTAGGTCTGGTAGGGATTTTGGGGGGAACCCACTTACTTTTTTTGTTTTAACTTGAGGGGGTCCCTCCTAACATTCCTACCAGACCTAAAGGGTCTAAACGAAAATTCGGATGAAATTTTCGGGAATTCGGAATCGTTTGCATTCGTTTTAGCTGTAATTAGGAATTTGGATACATCCGAATCTCCGAATTTCCAAAATTTCGTCCAAATTTCGATTCGGAACAAAACGAATCGCACATGTCTAATCATCACCTCTTCAGAAGCCCCATTAGGGGGGGCTGATTAGGAAAACTAAACTGTGAGGTTTCCAGTATAAAATGACTGAAGTCAGACCTCAGGATCATCTAGTGACAGACCTCCCTGTGTGCAGTAAGAACCATTAGCTCATCTATTTAGCAGTGTAGATTTATTGCCCTCTTAACTTCTGCTACAGACTGAAATTAACCCAGTATGCTTAATGCCAGGGCTGTCCCTATAATGAGGCAGCCTGAGGTGATTGCCTCTCATTGCATCTCATTAGGGGGGTGGCAGGTGTGTGTGTGTGTGGGGCTGGCAGAGGGGAGGCCACAGCTTCTCCCTGATTGCTAAGAGTTCTTAACAATCTGCGGTGCTCTGTCTGGCTTCCCATCCTGCTTACTGATGTCATCTGTTACCAGGGATCTGAGTTGGACACTTTGACTGGCATCCTGCTCAACTTCACCATTATGGTTATTATAATTAGTGCTACTATAACATTTATCCCCAGCACTGCTCCCTAATAGGTTATGCTGACCTCCTGCTGCCTGTCCTTCATATTTACTTCCTATTAAGCTCAATGACACATATGGTCACAGTTGACACTACCATGCACAGGGTGAGTGGAGAACAAAGCTGCAAGTGATAATAAACAAAAGACAAAATAGCCAAATATCTTCAATATGGAGTCTGAAAAATAATGCTAATTATTGTGCCCTAAGTACACTCTTTAGACCTTGGGTAACCACTGGTCAATGCCACAAAGCCTGCCGGTGGTGGGGGCCTTGAACTTTAATAGTGGTCTGCTCAACTTTCAAATGAAGGCATTTGTAATCCAAATGGCAAAGGTATCTTTGCAAAGTGTCCCTAACAATCAACAGTGAAAGGGTGCAAGTGTCACCCTTTAAGGAAGCCCCAGTATAGGCAGTTGTGTCCCCAAATAGGTGTAAGCAAATTTCAACACACAAGAGGGTGGTCAAAAGGCTGCTCACCAATGTGACGTTCAATAAGTGTCCCCCAGATGCGGACCACCAGAGGCGGCTGGGGCCATTCTGCTCTCTTCAAAGTTCCTAGTCACTCCTCAGCATATCTTTCTTCCTGGTGGTCTGGTTGATTGCTCCAGCTGGAAACCTGCACATTTCTCCCTCTCCCATCTTGCAGAGTTCACTGTTCATGTCTTGTACCCCGGGTCTGGGGATCCCCCTCGCCTCTGCAACCTGTACCTTGCACCCTTGGGTACCATCAGCCAGAAATTAGGTGGGCTCTATTTGACTTGTTTCACCTTCTAAGCACACTGTAAAAATCTCAGACAAACTACAAATGTAGCCCTGGAGATGTGGGAAATGGATAGCCCAGGCATCATCACTGCTGCACCACAGAATTTATTTCTTCCTTTGTCCATTCACTGACAGGTCTGTGAGAGGGAGAAGCAGGAAGAGTACTCTGCTTGGCCACACCGGTGGCCAGAATAAGCCCCACCCACCAGATATCAGAGGTCTATGATTTGCTGAATCCATGGCCGAGGAGGGTCAGCTGCGATGGCAGGTGGGACATGAGGGGGGGCGGGGGGGGAGGCAAATGAGACCAAGTGCCGTCAAACTTTTGCCATCACCTTCTTTGGATTATTTCTCTTCAATTTCTGTCCCAGAGCGAGGGAAAATCTCTTTGAAATGCCCTTTTAGACAATTATTAATGGAACATGCATCCCCATTGTAAGATTTACTCTCAGTTGCTGTTGACAAACGTAAGGCCCCCCTTAAAATCCACAGGGGACCAACACACGAATCCCCTGCTGATCAGAACGGATGTCAACGTTGTTATCTTGATGGAGGAGAAAACAAAACCAGACCCATGTTGCTCTATGGGGAATTAGATGTAAACAGAGTTGTGTCCATTTATATCAGATTACCTCAGATCCGGTATGGTCAGGTTCCTCGAAATGGAACTCTGCTCCATTTGTTTTCCAGACCTGGTCAGAGCAGAGGGTAACTGGATGTAAAAGGATGCCCATCTGTTTTGATCCGGCTGCTCATAGACTAACATCAGGCTTTTGATCAGGTCTGCCTGAAAAACTGACAAGGGGACCTGACTGTAATGCACGTGTGAAAGAGCCCTTAAAAAATATCCTATCACATTCTGTCTTGGTGACACTGGATAACAGGACAGATATAGAGGGGGAATGTACGCAAATAGCATTAAAGTCTAACTCTTCCCTACTTTATCCAACACAAATAAAAAATGTTGGCTATACATATATTTAATAATAAAAATATTTTGTTTTGATTAATACATAACTGTATTCATATGTATTTTTTCTGCCTTGTGTTCAACTTTAAATTCCCTTCAAAACTTCATAATTAATCTTTTACCATTTTCTGTGCCAATAATATGTTACACGATTCCTACATTAGATTATTTCCAGTAAAAAACTTGACTTGTAGAAAGAAAGTAATAACTTCTAAGGAGTGAGATTTAGTATTGGCAATAAATTTTAAAAAAGTAGCCCTTTCTAGGAAGATGTTCCATGTTGCACCATGCTTTTTCTAGAAATTCAAGGAGATATATCTTTTAATTATGTTAAAAGACATAATTATCTGATTAATCAAGAAGCGATGGCAAGGTTTTATGATCACTTTCCCTAGAATGATATTTATTCTATAATGACCTCTCTCATCTCATGGGAGATATAAGTAAAGAACAAGGTCATTAAAAGGGTCAGGCTAGATGGAAACACGGTAGTCTTCTCATACTGGATAATAATTTGCAGGAAATATATAGGCGGATATTACCAATCATGTTTAAGAGGTGGTTCCTAACATTTTTAGTACTTATCGGAAAAATGACAGAATGAACTTTTAATAAATGAAAGGGTGAAAAAAAGGATTTTAAAAAATGTATGTTACAAGTCTATTTGCTTCAAAAGGCATCATCACAAATCTATAAAATGCATAAAATTTTAGTGAAATAAATGGTGAAATAAAAAAACATATGCAGTATTCCTTAAAGGCCTATCACCAGGTAAATACTGTGCCCCGGCCCTTTCCCTCCCACCTGCTCACATTTAAAGAACAATTTGTGATATACTTAAATCTAACCCCCTCACTCACACCTCTTCCACTGGGGGAGACCAGTAATCCAGCAATGCAATCTGTGCCTATTCAAGTTGATCTTCCCATGGTGACATCATCCTAACTCTGCAGTCTTTTTATGTCTTCGATACTCCCAACAGTGAACTCTCCCAGTCATTATTCGTAACTTTCTTCCTACTTACCTTGAAAAAAATGGATGATCCTGCCCACCTCTGTGTGTTCCAGCTCCTCCCAGTACATTCTCCTTATTATAAAATATTATTATATTATTATTATAAAACGGGGAAGGTCAGAAACACAAGGTGTGGAATGGAAGCAAAAGTGGCTGCTCTGCATAGGACCCCGGTTGTCAAACATAAATTTCTCACCAGTAAAGTCCTTTCCATTAAACATTCCACAAGAGTTTACAGTGTGTCTGTGGGAATTTGTGCCCATTCGGCCAAAGAAGCATTTGTGTGGTCAGCTACTGATGTTGAACAACAAGGTCAGGGCTCTGTGCGGGCTACTCGAGTTCCTCTAAATCAATCTTGTCAAACCAAGTCTTTATGTATTGGCTTTGTGCACTGCTGCACTGTCATGCTGAAAAAAGACCTTCCCTAAATTGTTTTGTATGCTGAAGCATTAATCATTCCCCATGTAGAATTGCCCGTTGTGGGAGATCCAAAAGTTGTTATTGGAACAGGAACAGAGGGAAAATCTTTTAGTGATAACAATCTAAGAGAAGATTCCGCTAACAGCTGAAATCTAAGACAGTCAATTGTTAGATGCACCTTTGTGCCAAATGTAAAAAAAATAAAAAATTTCTATAACCAATGCCAAAAATATAATCACCAGAGTTCATAAAGAGTGTCTGCGATGCTCTTTAGAATTCGGTTGTGCAGCCACACAACAGATGTTTTTGCTTGCATCGGATTTATGTACCTGTGGCAAACAGCTGCATAAATTTGGCACAGGCACTGATATTTTCGCTTTGGAGGCACATTGAGGCCAGAGTTTACATACTGGACACCCAATCCTCAATGCAGCTCAATAATGCTGAGCTTGATAAAATCACAGGCCCAACATTAATGAAATCCCACCTGGTCACTGCACTAGTCAACCAGGCAGGTGCAATGGAAGACTTATATTGTGTTTGGGCCAAGCCTGATGGGGAATTTAGAGTTCACCATCAGGTCCGCTCTGCGGCAGATTGACAGCAGGCAGTGGGTTGGTGCCATAGCCACAGTATTCCTAATGACCAGTGATGTTGACAATCAGGCCCCACCCACTGTCAGTGTCACTGACAGTGGGCATTACTGGTTGTTAAGCTTAAGTGATGCTGGCAGTGGGCAGAGCCTTATGGAGAATTCAGAGGACTAAGTTCCCCATCAGGTCCACTTTGTTGCTGATTGACAGCTGGCAGTAGGCAGGTGCCATAGCCAATAGAAGGGTGACTATGCTACCCACCCACTGCCTGCTGTCAATCAACAGCAGAGCGGACCTCGTGAAGAACTCAGACTCCACCTACTCAATGTCACTAAGACAATTAAGTGTAAACAAAGGGGGATGCTGGCTGACATCATTACCAAAATGTGGCCATATTATCCAATTCCAACATAACCCAAATATATTGCCATATTGGGTTAATGATGTTAGACAGCATCACCGTCCCCTGTAATTACATTCAGAGGCAGGGGATGGATAATTGGTTGCTAAGACTCTGATGGACCGGTGTTCTAGTAACCAATGAATGGGAAGCTGTCAGATTCATGACAGCTTCTAGCACACACATGCCTCACTCTGAACACTAACATCTCTCTATGCCAGATCAGAGTTCATTTTAATTACCATTAGTTTTCCACTATGTAAACTGTCGTTAATTATTTTTGATTCTGTTGCAGCCATAATGACAGATTCTTAAAGTGGCAGTATTGAGAGCTACTTGAATCTGTCACTACCAAATCTAGCAACAGGACGCAAATAGTCTACATCCATGTGATGTCATCTGCAGATTATTGCAGCATGTAAACATGCGATACCCTCCTAAATCTTGTTGAAAGCCTTTCTGTGCAAAGGGGGGCTGTTATAGCTGCAAGGGGTAAGAGGGGGAAGTAGCATCTCCAAAATATTGCCCAATGTTTTTGATTTTGGAATGAGATGTCCGACACACTCAGATAGATGTAATGGTCAGGTTTTCATAGATAGATAGATAGATAGATAGATAGATAGATAGATAGATAGATAGATAGATAGATAGTCGATTATCGACATGTAATATTGCTTATCAGAAGAAATGACTGCGGACGCACTCACCAAGCGTTTGTCAAAGGATATGCTGTTGAGAAGGGGTGTTGGAAATACAACAGTTTATGTTAATGTGCTGTTGTGTCTTTTGGGCATTAGATGGCACTGTGGTGCAGTGTTGGTCTCTATGCTTATGTATGCTTGTCTGTGATACACAGGAAGTTATATCTGTATATATGGTTTTCCTCTCTGTATTCCTGTATATATACATGTAATGTCCTGCTAAGCAAGCAAATTTATTTATTAATTAGCATATCTGCATTGCTGTGCATTGTAGCACACTGTAGATGTACAATTGAGTAGATTTGACAGTGAATGGCACACACAGAACACACATAGTACTATGTGTCCCCAGTTATTTACAAACACTGGAGTGATCAGCTGATCAGCACAAAGAGGATCGGTGAATATCACAGATATTTACAGATCCTCCACTCTGCCATCCTGATCGCTGAAGGGGGGGGGGGAGCAACATCACTTCAGGATGGACGAGCAATGGGGAAAGAGAAAGCTGCTGGCTGTCCTTGCCGAGTGGCTCTCTCTCTCCTAACCGCTCAGCCACCCTGGATGACAGCTCCCTCCTCCCCCCCCCTTCCGGCTGCAGTGCTCCATTTCTCCTCGGAACCCCCGCTGCATCTTCCCCTACAGGTGTGGGGAGCAGTGGGGATCCGAGGAGAAGCTGGAGCCTGTGGCGCCCCTCTTCTCCGTACCAAGCTGTGGCTCTGTTGGCTGCCTGGCACCCCTGTGCGTGCCATGGCAACAGCTGCGCCTGAGGCGAGTGCCTCATGGTAGCTACGGCCCTGCCTAAAGGGTCCAGTTTACCCAAATGTAATACTTTAGTTATAGGTGGAGTTTGATGTACCAGTAGGGATGAGCTTCCATTTTGGGCTGAACTTAAATTTAGCTTTGAGTTTCTGTTTGTTTTTTGTGTTAAAAGCAATAAAAGACCTTCATCAAGAATAAGGGTTCTGATATGGATTTTGAGAGGGACCCCATGATATTATTATTATTATTATTATTATTATGTTTTTAATTCTTGCTGTAGGTTGTACTACAGCAAAAGAGACATTTTGGAAAAGAAAAGAAAACATATGCCGATTACATTTCTTCGCTGAGTTCTTTTAAAAAAAAATTATATTGGGAACCCCCATGGGTTTCCGAAAATACATATCAGGCCCTGAAATTGGGGGTTTCCCAAGCTTGTAGGGGAATGTCATTTACCAGCATCTTTTTTTCTTGGTATCTTTCTTTTTCTTCCTTCTAATTGCAGTACATTGTAAACATCATACATGTGTCATTTCACAAGCAGCTTTAGGGCATCCCCCGAACATGTTATTTAAAGGGACTGTGTATTTTTGTTGTTGCCCTATTAAGCATTATTTTAAAAAATTGTTTTCGGCCAAACTCTATTTTTTAAACTTATTTTTTTAATGCCTTGGTACATGTCCACAAGAGCAGTTCCAGCCCCCATGCTGTTTGTATGACAATCCCTCGCCGATTACCTTACAAATGGGCAGAAGTTATTTTAAAGATTTGGCTCCCTCTTCCTTTTATGGGATTCAGAATAAAGCACAATTAGAATAACCCTTCCTCGAATGGAGCCCAGGTACATCCGGCTCATTGCCAGTCACCAGCTGTCCTCTTTCATTGGTTGCAAGATGTCAGTGCCATGCATTGTGGATGCCTTACTTCCCAATCTCAAAGAGTGCAGACAAATCCAGATATAAAAAGAACTGTTAACTGCATGTTTACATTTCTAGTGTTTATTAGAAACTGAAATATCACTTGTGTGTGAATAACTCCTGTTGTTTATATTATCTATCTATCTATCTATCTATCTATCTATCTATCTATCTATCTATCTATCTATCTATCTATCTATCTATATCTAATATTATGTATTAGCATACTTAAACAAGTCTAGTAGAAGATTTAACAATATTAAACTTGTGGTTTACGTTTACATTGCACTGTCACATTTGCTTCTTAAATTAAAGGAAATATCAAGCAGAAAGGTGACATTGGAGACATAACCTTTATCATAACACCTATTAACATATATGAGCATCCGCAGAGCTTCTGTTCACCAATATCCAAGCATGGGCTCTAATTCTGCTCAGCCTGCAAAATCCAAAAAGGATGTGTTAAGTAGATATTTCGAAGTTTGCAAAATGGCCAGGCTTTAAATGTCATTGAGCATGTAAATTTTTCCCTTCACCATTAGTTATGGATGAGTCAACTGTGATTTTTCTCAGATTACACATCTACTTTTCCTTTCATATGTCCTGCTCATCAATTTATTACCAAGAAGGAAATGGTGAATGGCTTTTATTATGCAATATGTTTTAGAGTTAAGCAAGAAATTTGTATAAAAATCTTTGTACACTTGAAGAGCTGACAGAAACTATTATGTCCTAAAATAATAATAATAACAACAACAATAATAATACATTATTATATTCGTATTGTTATTCTTCTTCTTATTATTATTAATGATAATAAGAAGAATAACAACAACAACAACGATGGTGACATTTATAAGAATAATAATAGTCGTTGCTGTTGCTTTTATAATTATTGTCGTCATTATTACTATCGTTCCAAAGCAAATTAGAGGCCAGGATTTGGAACATGAGAATGTTTTAGAATCCCATGAGATTAATACTCGAGTGAAAAGCTCCCCTAGGCTTAACCTCAGAAGTTTTAAAAAGCAAAGGAGGTCCAAGACAAGACATTAATTCATAATTATTGTTTTTAATATTATTTCCACAAGCCTTTTTGAATATGTTGATTAGTATATCATGGTGCACTTTATTGAAAATAAAGCTTTGTTTTTTTAATCCTGTATGAGTAGTTTGACTTTACTTAGGGTTTTTGAGGTGAATGACCCCTTCATGGACAAAGCACTGTATTTTGGTTGTTCCGGAGTGTGTTAAACTCTCAAACTTTTTTCAATAATGAATCAAGATCAAACAAATAGACATAGTCCAGGCAAAGTATTTCTTTACATTTTTGACCAAGGACTTACAGTCATCATTTTACAAAATAGCTGGCTCTGACTCTGTCAGCTCCACTTCCCTGAACTTCCTGTCCAGTACAAGATCACAAGGAGAACATGCTCCTACTTTTTGCAGATAGTGACCTGGCCAAGATTCAAGCCAGGGACCCCCAGTGCTGCAGAAGGCAGAAGCGCTAACCACTTCATCACTGTGCTGCCATTGTAAGTGGTTTAATCATCATTTGAAAAAGCTTAAAACCCTTTTGGCTTTAATTTTACTCTGAAGTAGATCTAAACCATAACTGGATGACATTTAAGGGGTTAATCACTAAAGAGCCGAAGGATCCAGCCGTAGCTTTGACTGATCCTTTGACTCTCTACGGCCGCCAAAGCACTCGGTTCAGTTGAACGGATGGGCTGCTGTACGGGCTATTAGCAATAGCCCGTACAGCAGCCAAAGGCGGTCGAGCGGCTCAGCCGAGCCGAAGGCATATGCTTCAGCTCAACTGAGCTGAAGTGACAGCCGAAGCAGGGCGAACGGCCTGCTGAAGGCCAGCCGTTCGTCCCACAAATGACAGCTGGGCGATGTCCAGGCCGGCTCCGCCTAGTTGTTATTTATTGCCTGGGACCAAGCAGGCTCTAGGTGATGACCCGGCCGGCTCCGTCCAGATGTTATTCATTGGCCAGGACCAAGCAGATGATGTCACTGCTAGCTCTGCCCAATTGTTTTTGTTTTCTTTTCTTTAAAATATCTTTATTTTCTTTTTTTTATTCGACCATTTGTTTACATTCTTTACATATTTTTCTACCTATTTTTTTTTCCCCTTTCTTGTCACTTATTTTCTATTCTGCTCGGTACCACGGAGGTACCAAGCAGAATAGCCGAACGGCATTCGCTTATTCACTCACTGCCGTTCAGCCCCTATGAGAATAGGAGCGAATGACAGCAAGTGAGCTGCTGGAGCTTTGGCTCAGCTGATCAAAATGTTGGATCGGCTGAATCAAAGTCCTTCTGCAGTTCAGGTGGGTCAAATATGCAGAGCATGTTCGGCTGACCAAAGGCAGCCAAAGGCAGACGATGTACGGCTGCTTTCAGACGATGTACAGCTGAAATCAGCCGCACTGAGCCGGAGTGAATAGCTGAACGTTGTTCGGCTCACTTTACTTCGGCTGGGTTATTCACTCTCTATGGTGGGCTCTGCAGGGTCTCAGGTGGGCTGCCAAGCCCTCTTACCTGTCTGCTTTGATCCTCTGTCCGCCTCCTTCTCCTCCACGATCGCTTGTGGGGCCCGCCTCCTCCATCACTGTGCCCTGCTTCCTCGATCGCCGTGCCCCACCTCCCCCATCGTTAAGCCCCACCTCCTCGGTCACTGGGCCCCATCACTGCCGACGACGGGCCCAGCCACCTCCTCCGAAGCTGCTGGTTGTCACCGACTCAGCAGTGGCTGTAAGGAGGAATCCGTCGCTGGACATGGGAATAAAGGCGCATTCCTCCTCACAGCCGCCAGTGACAGACAGCAGCCTGAGATGCCATAGCGACCCAGGCGGCCCGCATGGCATCAGGTGGATGTCCTGGCTGGACCCCCCTGTGCCCCGTGCCTCATCGAGGCCGCCTGGGTCGCTACGGTGATTGTTGCGCCACTGTTTATTGAAGATTCTTGTCATAAAACAATAGCTTTTTGGGCCACACAGGATCCCTTCATCAGGCTTAGCATTGACGTATTTGTTTCTGGTCACTCCGGTTTATTGCTTCCTCATACATGATAACATATAATTAAAGTGATAACAGAGTCAAATGCTTTAAAGCTATTTCAAATGCTGATGAAATAACTTACAATCAATGCTGCTCCTTGATGTTTAAACATTGTAGCTTCCTTAAGAATCTGCTGGTCTGCTGAGCACTGCACCTGATATCCTGATTTAGGGTGGCTCCTCTCCCTTGCAGGGTCCTATGGAGCCACCCTTGTGTGTGCTAGTAAGCTGTGTGTGACTCCACAAACACACAGGCATGTCAAGGCAAGCCATTCGCTTCCCTCCTGCTGTTGATATTTGGAAACAATATTCCTGTAAGTCCTTGGGCAAAAATTTAAAGAAATACTTCTTAGGCAATTTATATTTCTTTGATCTGGATGATTCATTATTGAAAAAGGTTTGGGAGTTTAATACTACTTTAAAATGAACCTATTTTATGGCCTTCCAGTGAGCAATAGGCACCACTCCGGTCTATCCTGAACTCTTCTACGCATCTCTTCTATCTCCCCTATAATTAATAATAGGCTTTTACCCTTTGTCAGTTACTCAACTGGCTGACAATTTTACAAAGACAATAGTTGAACATTTTAAACATTTCCAACCTGGCATCTCCATATATCTCTTCATTGATTTCCAGATGTTTCCCTAATGTCAGTTTCTGCTCTATACTTGAATGTATTCTCTTTTCCAATCTAATTATCTACTTGGACTCTTCTTTTCATTCCTCTTTCTTTCAGGAATTGTCTGCTACATGGAATTCAACCACCATTGACCTTTCAATTCTTTCTATCATGGCCTAAAATCCACCTCCTCAGGCTAGCACGTAATCCGGCCTCTTCTAAATCACTCATCCACCACCTCTGTACTGATTTGTCCTCTGCTATAGCAAAGACGAACAATGTCACCTTGTATATACAGTAGGTCACACGTTACTTCATCCATTGATTCTACTAGTTCAGCAGAGATATCGGCCAAATTGTTTTAATTGAAATAACCAATGCCATCTACCTTGATATTAGCTTTCATTTCACCATATTTTTTGTTTAGCATGAAAAAAAAAAATAAGTGTAAGAAAATCTTTCCATTTTACTTTAATAATGGTTTTATTATTATTATTATTATTATTTATGAATTTTGGTGTGCTAGTGCCATGCATATGGCATCCACCTAACTATAAGCTGGGTGGAAGTTTTATAAATAAAACTATAAGGCCCAGTTAACACTAGGGCTAGTGCCACGCGATCCGAACACGCCTCCTGCCCGAATTGCTCCCTGACCCTTTTTTGTTGTGCTGATCAGCGCGGTTTCCATACTGCTTTCAATGGAACTGTTCAGCATTTTTAATTGCGTCTCAGCACCAAAATGCAATTAAAAACACCCAAAACCGCCCTTTTAAAATCCGTGCGGAAACCGTGCTGATCCGCAACCGCCCTGGTGTGAACGGGGCCTTTTTTTTTATCCCTGTTTTTTGTACTTGCTTTTTTTTTTTTTACAGTACAGAAAAATTCAGCAAAAAAAAAAGTTAAAATAAAGATCTGTGTGTTTCATTTTACACAAAAAAAACCCCAACCCTCAGGAACAATTCGAAACCAATTGCAAGTGGATACATTTTGCTAAAATGTCCTTGTTTCTATCCCTTTTTTTCAACTAGATTGTTCTGTATCTCTTTTACCTCTGAATGTGGTCTAATGAACATAATGTTATTTCCAGTTATTTTATTTGTTATATTTCAATATCGGTGCTGAAGAGTTAAAGTTGTAGAATAGATAGCACTTATTTTGCTGTTGCACTTATAGCTTTGTCAGCACTTATTTCTTACTGTTAAAGTTGGTTATTGCCTGTTAACTTTTTTTTTTATGTGGTAGCTGTACATTTTTTACAGCAGAAGAAAATAATGTTTTAGTGTGGTTTATTCAGGTTTTTCACATTAACTCACATTTGAAAAAAATTTAAAGGAACCACAAAAAAAAAAAGACTGTTTGAAAAGTTGATTGTTAAACATCATAAGATCTGGTATAATCAGGTTCAACCAGGCTCTGCCATTGCATGCATTAAAACGGGCAGACACGTAGAAGCAAAAAATGCGTTGGAAAATGTGCTAAATTAGCTTTTTTGCTGTGTTAGTCATTTGTTCAGGCCCCATTGAACTCAATAGGGATGCACACACAGCAAAAGCAGCACACAAATGCGTAATGCGTATAACGAGTAGATTATTTGTGTATCACTCAGCTGTAGATCCTCAAATCATCTCTGAATTGGTGCTGACACTTTCCTTCCTTCTGGAGGGTGGCTACTTTTGTTCTCCATGGTCCCTGTGTGTGTTGTAAAGTAGTCACTGCCACAAGCTCACTCCTGTGATGGATTACAATCTCATGTTTAGTTTCTTAATTTGTATTGAGATTGTAGTCCATCACAGGAGCGAGCTTGGGGTGGTGACTACTTTACAACACACACAGGGACCATGGGGAACAAAATTTATCATGATTTAGTATGATAATGTAACACATATGAAATATTTTGCTTTATCTTTTTGAGCCAGTAGGTGAAGCTTCAGACAGAACTTTATACACAGAAATTGATCTCATCAGTAATTGCTCATTCCTAATGGTACCATTCACTCCAAGGTTTCTATCAAACAAGGCAGCCAGCTACTGCTATGTTGCCTTGCTGTCTCTTTAGCTAACCCACAATACTCAAGGAATACTTTTTATATGTAACATATTCAATATTTATTAGTTAAACTAAAATAGCAAATACTGTGTACCCCTGTGTACATCTATACTATCCAAATGCCAATGAAACAACATTGGGTTGTAGCAACATTATTTTTGGAATGATATAAATATACATCAATTTGGTTTAAAGAAGTGAGCAACTGATTAATTATAACATTTTAATGCTGAACTTTGGGCTCAAAATAAAAATAAAAGGTTAAAAGATGGTTCTCTGCTATAGGAATGATGTGCGTTTTACTTCTGACATGCAGGCTTTCTGAGGTGGAGGCCCATCTTGATGATATAGAAAGTTATGCTACCCTGTTTCATCCTGTAATGTGGACCAGTCACCACACTCTGGAGTGAGTCTGTCCAATCAATCTATGACTAAATGAGCGGGAAGTCTGTCCAATCCATGCATTACTATTATGATTGACATCTAAATGGGTTGTGTGGGCGTTAACCTAGGAGTGGATTGATTCAAGCCCGCCACCTAAAAACACTATACCCACAATTTGGTGAGGTCCAAATGCTTCACATGAACTGTAGTTTGCTGATAAGTGCCTACATCCCCTTGAAGTGATGTAGGCATACCAAGCAATATACTTTCAGAAACTACTGTGATGTAAATCAGAATCATGCTGCATGTGTAGCCTGGCTAATGGCCCTTTAAGCCAGTCAGCAGAACATCTTCTCTTGGCTATAGAACATTGATCTCCCATGCTGGTAATGGGCAGTGCAGGCAGAGAGAGGAACAAAGGAGGATGCTAATTGGCTGTGGTTGAAGCATGGGACTAAAGTTCTACCCACCAGAGACCCAAGAGGCACAGTGCAGAGAGGAGAAAGTGCCCCCAGCATTGGAAGTTTGGCAGACATTTTGGGAACTGTGATTGGCTTCCTTCCTGGAGTTGGATGTTTTAGTCTCACCCACTGGATCTTGTTGAGGAGAAAGCCTACCCTGGGAGAGGAGAGAAGGAGCCATGAGGCTGGCATCTAGTGCCAGCAATTAGAGCTGGACAAAGTTCTGTGTGTGTGAGAACAGAGCTGCTGGACTGTGTTGAGCTGCTGATAGTGTGGAGAGAGAATGTTTGTAGGGGGAATACAGGGCAAATCCACAAGGAACAGTGGCCAAAGCTGCAGAGCAGTGTCTGGGATTTCCGAGGGTGAGACTGTTGACTCCTGGTGGAGAGAATACTGAGCTACACTGCTGCTGAATGGATTCCAACTTGAGAGGGGGGCCACATATTTTTGCAGGACCTCTTGCCTGGTATTTAGGGAGAATAGCTAGGACCAACTTCTGCAATGAGCAGCCTCTGGCCGCCTGAGTTTGCTGTACTTACTACACTCTGATTGAGCACTCTAACAGGAGACCCAGGGCCACCAAACACTGGCAGACTACATACATAGACCTCCTGGTCCATGACATAGGTAGAGCGTCTTGTTTATGGATAGACCACATAGGTAGGTCTCTTGTTCTTTACAGCTGTGTTTAATCTTTTAGTTACTACTACATTTGCTGTTGTGCTACAGTTTATTTCAAACCCATTGTTCTGTCAGGTCCTTTGCTTGTTATGATACCAGGTGTGTCAGTGAGTTTGGATTCAGCCAGGGTAGGTCATCACCAGGGGAAGACAGAAGGACCCATCAATGAAGCGCCTTCAAATGGGTTGCACTTCAAATGAATCGCATGACTGTAGATATTTGTGGGAAAAATACGCTCTTTCTTCATTATTTTCAATAAAGGATTGCAAACGATTAGAGATATGGTTTAATGGAAGCTTAGAGTGTGCTTATTAGATTGCTCATACTTCAGCTTTAATAATGATAATAAGCATACTTTTGTGATTCAAGATTATGATGCTCCTAAGCCATCTCTCGTATGGTTCTCCAAACATTTCATTACTATGGAAATCAAAATATTGGAACCTAGGCAGTAACAGATGATATTCTTTTAATAATCAAATCTGTAATAGAAAAACAGAAAAATTATGATAGGATTGATTTGAAGAAAAAAAAAATTAAACGAAAAGAAAGCAATTGCATAATATGTTGCTTTAAACGTTCATAGTCATTTATGACATTGATCAATGAGTCTCTGTGGCAGGCTGTCTCCTGTGGAGGGTCAGAGATTTTCCTGTAAGTGATTTTAGGCATAGCTTAAGTCACAAACCCTTAAACAAAACAAACATGATCAGAAGAAAATATTACATAGTCTGCTGTGTTAACAGTAAAGAATGGTGTCTGTGTATGACATGACAGATAATGACATAAACAGACGTGGGGCTTTAGTCGCAATTCCCCTCTGTCAGGGCTCTTTCAAATGTTTCAGTTGATGTTTAATGTTGACCTGAACTCAAAAAATTAAGATTTTCTATGTTATAGGGAACATCTAAAATGTTGATTGTGCTTAAAGGAGAACTATGGGGTCAGGGCTTTTCCTCATAGTTCTCCTAAGGGTCACGGGAGGACACAAACTAGCGTCCTCCCGTCGCCCAAAGCTCAGTATACTGAGATGCCGCAGCCGGGACGGATCCCGGCATTACTGTCGAGATCCACCCAGCTGCGTGATTGACAGCCAGCTGTATCCGCCCCTTCCCCCATCCGTTCCGCCAGTCAGCGATGGAGGATCGGACAGGGGAGAGGGGAGAATCCCTGCAGGGAGCCGTGAGTGACAGTCACGGCTCTCTGGAGGGATAGATTGAGAAGTGATCGAGCGCGGGTATGTGTACGCTCACTTAGCGATCTATTGAGCCGACCTGTAACAGTTTCATTTTCATAGGTCGGCTAGAACTATGAAGCTGAGTGATTTTCACTCGCCTCATAGTTCTCCTTTAAGCAGTACCTTTTGTATGGAATTCCTCCTAAAGAAAGCAGGGCACTTCCTGGTATATGAGGGTGCCTAGGCAGTCTTGTGCCTGCAACCTCATATCTGTACATCTGCAATAAAAGATCTAAAGCACCGTTGCCTCTGAATGCTAGTTTCAGGAGATTCAAATGATACCACTACTGTGCTGTGTCATGATCTGGGTACCGGGGGACTGGGGCACGCGAGCTCCAGGTCTTGCAGAGTGCATTAGGGTCACAGGCTGGACTGATGTCTGGGATGTAGGTCACAGGGGACTTAGGGACTCTAGTGCATTATTGGGGATGCACTAGAGGTGCAGAAGCTAAAAAGGGCCAGGTATTCCACAGAGCCTCTAATGGGGAGGATGCTTGAGGCTGCTGGACACCTTCCAGGTTGCGGCCCTCTAGCACACCCACATAGACTAGAGGACTAATTGCAACACCGGGACACTGGACACAGGGGCAGAAAGGGGAGAAAGTACAAGGTACAAAGAGGCACAGGGGAAGGAGTATAAACAACAGAGGGAAGGGACACAAGAGACAACCAACAAGACAGCACAATATGGCTATCCGGAGTACTAAGAGTGAGTGAGCAGGACAAGCAGCCACACAGGAGGAAGACCGAATTTCAGGTAAGCACAGGTACAATAACTCACTGAGGAGATGATTAACATCCACTGGTGCATAATACAGGAGCTCAGATACAGAGAGCCGGTGCAGCCGGGGCCTCAGCCTGGGGGGGCCCAGCGCAGTCCCTGTGCATAGATGGTGGGACTTGCCGGCCGCCGGATCGGTATCCAGCGGCCGGCGGGCCCCCAGTTTCTGCACCTGGAGTGTCGGAACATATGAAGATAGTGGAAGTAACAAGGGGCATGAGAGAGATGGGGGAGAAAACAGGCATATCTCCTAAACCTACAGGGGTCATTTATAGGTTTAATGTACCTGTCCCCATTTATTTAAGTGTAATAATTATCTAAAATGCTTTAACATACATCCTAATATTTAAGAAAATCAACTATTTTTAAGATCTCCAGAGTTGTTCTGACTTCTTAAACCTGTACTATAATAAACGGGGTATATGAGTGTGTGCATGCATGAGTAAATTACTTTGCATTTTTGTGTGTATGTATGTGTGTACATATGAGTGTATGTATACGTGCATATGTAAGATGGGGCCTCATGTTTAAGTTTCACCTTTCTCTCCACCCCTCACAAAGTCTAGAGCAGCCCCTGGCAGTGAGGACCCAGCAAACAGAACACACACAGGAAACAGCTGAAGACAGAAGAGGTAAGGGTAAATAATTCATTAAAATAATTATTATTTGTAGCCTAATGTTGTAAAAAGTACTGTTGCAGCAATGCAGAATGGCACCCTCTATAGAGGACTAGAAATCTCAGCAGTACTTTATACAGAAATGCCATTGTTATATAAAGTATTGATGTGATGTGTAGTTCTCTATAGCCTGTGCCATTCTGCATTGCTGTAAATATTAGGGATGCACCGATATATTGGCCGCCAAAACATATCGGCCGAAAATGGCACTTTTGGCTAAATGCCGAAAGTGCAATTTTTCTGCCGATACAGCGGCGCATCCGTGCTTTCTTTCCTCCCCGCTGGGCGCTGCTCTGTGTCCCAGCGGGGTGGAGAGAAAGTGTGACTCTAGTCCCGGTGACCCTGCAGACCACCAGGGATTTCACTCACTTTGGAGTGATTTTCTCTCAATTATTGTTGTGGTTTTGGGACAGGAAGTGAAGGGAATCTCCCCAATGGGACACATATGATAAATACATTTAAAAAAAAAATAAAGGGGTAATAACAGTCCCTTACTCTACCAAAATTAAAATGTTTTGCCTTTAGCTCCACTTTAACTGTTCTCCTTGCTGTAGGCTCTGTTATGAGGAAGAAAAAACCTGCCTCTACCAAGATGGCAAAATCCATACAGAGGCACAGTGCAGAAAGGTGCGTGCGTACCTCGTACGATTCTCGGCTGGTTTTCCAACATGGAAAACCAGCCGAGAATCGTGCAAGGCTAAATGTAGAGAAAAACCACCTACCCAGTTTCCGGAACTGCATGTCCCGGGCGTCATGCGATAGGAATTCCACACCCCTGCAAAGTGATCGACCACCTGCAGCCTCTTGTGATATCCACACCATATTTCCCAGGGGGCTGTGTTTCAGAATGGGATGATGCATCACATAATTTTATTTTCCAGATTATCCTTACCTGTCTTGATGAATGTATATTGCTGGTCAAATACTTGAATATTTTTCCTCTTGCAAGTACAGTGATATGTCACAAATCTAGAGCGTTCTTAACTTCTGTTTGAGCTGACAACACCATGCATCTGCTTCACCGAAATTCCAAGTTGCACTACAGAACATTTACGACCTCCCCATAATATCCGTTGGGGGGTGTTCTGTAGTCAAGGAGAGAGGAAATTAGACAGGACTGATAACATTGTTTGGAATTTCAGTGTAGCAGATGCAGAAATCACAGATATCTGGCAGGATCAACAGATATTTCCTATACTTAAAGCATTTTTAAACAGACAAGTCATGTGCATGTATTGCACAGATGTACTGAATATCTTGTTTTCCCACTCAGATAAAGTGAATGTGTCGGAATAGTAACCTCTGACCTTGTGCTGTACTAAAATGGCTCTTAAGCTGGCCATACTCTGTGATTTTAGTTTTGAAATTTTCGTTGCTGCCAAGAACCCTCTTTCGATTCTAGCTTACATACCTCATCATGCACAGACCAATGTCATTTCGATAATCGTTTGTTAGCAATACTACCTGGCTGAATTTCGTTGATCGACAGAACGGATTTTCGTATGCACATGTGTAGTGTTCATGTTGCGATTTTTTTTCAAATTTTTACGTAAGCGCCATTAATCCATCTATTTTCGTACGGTTCTAAAAACCTTTTCCAGCCTGAACGATTGAGAAAATTCGGCCAGGAATACAGTAAAAAAAAATTGTTGTGTTCCCATCAACTGATTATCATACAACAAACCATTTGTAGATGATTTCCGAACAATAATCGATAGGAGTATGGGCACCTTTACCAAAGTTTCAATTAGAGAGCGGGAGTTTAAAGGTAGACAGTTTCTGCTGTGTTCTCTCTTTAGAAAATCCTGCCTGGGGGGGTGTCCCCCCCTTGAACTGCGTGTAAAGTGGCGCATCTGTACGATGTATGGAACCTGATGCAGCAAAAATGACATTTGTAAAGAAAAAAATGACATTGAAAGGAGAACTATGGGGTAAGTGTTTTTCCCCATAGTTCTCCTAAGGGTCACGGGAGGACATAAACTAGCGTCCTTCTGTGACCCAAAGCTGAGACCGCAGCAGGCGGGATGGATCCCAACATTACTGTCGAGATCCACCCAGCTGCGTGATTGACAGCTGGTTCTGCCTATCTAGAGGCAGAGCCAGCTGTACCCGCCGCCTCCCTTGTCTGTTCCACCAGTCATCAGTGGAGGATCGAACTGGGGGGGGGGAATCCCTGCAGGGAGCCATGAGTGACAGTCACCGCTCTCTGCAGGGACATGATAGGTATGCGTTCGCTCACTTCCCGATCTATTGAGCCGACCTGTGACAGTTTCATTGTCACAGGTCGGCTCGAACTATGAGGTTGAGTGAAAATCACTCACCTTATAGTTCTCCTTTAAAAAGAAAAAAAAAAGTGCGCGGTTCCCCCCTAAAAGTTATACCAGACCCTTAAGATCTGGTAGGAATTTTAGTAGGAACCCCATTTAAAAAAAAAAATGGGGGGGAGGGGGAACGTGGGGTCCCCCCTAAAATTCCCAACCAGACCCTTGATCCAAGCACAGGGGCACTAGGAGGGTGCTTTCCCTGGGTCGCCCCTGGAAAAGCACCTTGTTCCAATGCCGATGGGAACAACTGCCTCTCCCCCATAAGCCCTGGGGCATTGGTTGTGAGGGTGCGGGGAGGGGGCTCATTCACATCAGGGTACCCATTTAATAAAGGGACACCCAGATGCGCCCCCCCCTTGTGAATGAGTAACACTCACAAAAGGGTTAAACACAAATTCGTAAAAAAGAGGCCAAGCTTTGGTAAAAATCCATTAATTGAAGAAAAAAAAAAAAAGTTTTTGACAAGTCTTTTATTGTAAAAAAACAATAAAAAATGGATCCACCGACGTAATCCAGGGTCAATCACGACATCCAGCGTTGCCTACAACGATGACAATGACTCAACAAAATAAAAAATAAAACAATGAAAAATAAATAGAAATAATTTTTACAAAAAGACGCCCGCCGCCCTGTCCACGCAACAAGCTCTCCCCGCAGAATAGCATTTTGACAGATGCCAGCAACATATAAACGATTAGGCGGCGCTAGCGGTGGCAGCTAGCTCTGCCCAACTGTTTACAGTTGTTGAACATCTGACAGGTGAGCCATGATTGGGCAAAGTCATCATGACTTTGCCTAATCATGGCTCTTACAGAGTACTGTTGCCCTGATTTGGCAAAGTCTTGCACCTGACCTTAGCCAATCAGGGCTCACAAGGCACTGTGCTGTGCACAGTGCCTTGTGTGGATCGCTCGGTGGGCCCTGACAGTTTGTGTGTTCGCCGAACACACAAACTGCAGATGCTCAAGTTGAACTCTTGCTTGACTTGAACATCGAGCCCATCCCTATTTTTTAATTTACTGTTGTAATAGCGTCAATCTCAGCTTAAGCTGCAAAGATGAGGGACAGGAGGATGGTAGGAAAGGATCTAAGCAGGACTTATGTGAAGTCCCCTGTGATATCACATTCTGTAAGAACCTTGCTTCTTAGACTCACACGTAGTTATAGTAATGCAAACTATTTCTCTATTTGATGTTTGTTGCTTGTGTACCTGATGAAGGGTGAGGGACGCCTAAAACATTTGTAGATGATGCAAGCTTTTGTACCAAGAAATAAATAAGACTGAACAAGCAAGATTTGTGTTAGGAGATTATTTTGGATTTTTGATAAGTAAGAAAGATGGAGCACCATAGTCCCAATACTGTGGAGAAGATTCTTAAGGACGTGCATTACCCACCCCATGGCTAACTATATACACTATATACTATTATAGATATACAGTATACACACACACACATATATATATCTATAGATATATATATATAACAGCAGAATTCGTTAAATGTTCAAGAGCAGCTGTTGTTAAAGTGTTTAAAGACTTGACTATCAGCCGAAAATCTGGGTCTGAACGTGCAAATTTTGTCCGTCAGCGACTAGTCAGTGTTAGGGCAGAACGGAGAGTGGCAAGACTGGTACAAGACAACAGAAGGGCAACAGTGCAGTGTCAGGCAAAGTCATCTTGTGGAGTCATCTCGTGGCCCAACAAAGTACTGATGGGGTGGTCATAATAATCTGGCCACTCAGTGTATATATATATAATCTTTAAATATTTCCACTGTTTAATTTGAATGATAGTATCTCTTCAAAGAAAAGTGTAATTCCCTGTTATATTTGTAGTTATATATATCTAAGATCACAAAAGATAAAACGATAAATAATAACATTTGTCAATAATGATGTAATAAACAAAGGCATATCTGTTGTTGTTGCAAATATGTTAAAACAATCTATCAATGATCTTTCAAAGTGAACAGTGCCGTTTGCAGAGTCATGTTAATGCATGCTAAATAAATTATTTCAGGGAGGTAGACTAGTCTTAGTCTATGCTGACTTTTTTGTTTATACTTCGGCATTTACTCTGTTATGGTTGTCTGCAAATCCATAGACTGAACATAGTTCAAAAGTAGCCACGCTCCATGGGAGGAAGAATAGTTCTAAACTGGAAACCTTAGACAGATCTCCCAAATGCATTAATGCCTTCATGTATATTATTCATTGAATACAAGAAACTATTCATTTTATGGGAACTCGTGATTTTATTACGATTTTATTATTTGTATTAAAGAAGGCTGTGTCCTCCATCAGTCTGGGTACTTCGATATGCCTGCTTGCATTTAGAAGTGACCCTTTTATGTTTCTGTATTAAGAAGTCTTTAAAACTGAAATACTTTGACCATGCCATAAAATGAATTTTCCACTTAAGACATCCACCAACATAACAACAGTGAATGCAGGGAGGGCAACTGCTCCTTGGCCCAGCCAGGTCTGCTAGTTCTCCCAGCTGTGTACTCATTTTTACACAGTGAAAAATAATTATCTGCTTTTTAAAGAGCAAAAAGCAAAGATCACCAGCACTCGGTAGATGCCGTTCAAATAATGATGTCTGTTTATTCGTTTTGGGGCCACACAGGGTCCCTTCATCAGGGCAATAATGTGACATATGTGGCCCCGAAATGTTGGCTACTGTTGGCTACTGTCATATATGTGACGAGTTATAGAATAAACGGACATCATTATTTGAACGGCATCTGCCGAGTGCTGGTGATCCTTGCTTTTTACCAGGGATGTCCCGATACCGATAGTGGTATCGGTATCGGGGCCGATTGTGAAAATGCTCCGATTCTTAAGGCCAATACCAGCCCTTTACATTTTCAAACAGCAGCAGCGGTCCGAGTCCGCTTGCGGGGACCTCGGCCGCCTGCTGGAGACCTGCAGATAGCTGTCCATGGCAGCGCCTGTCCGGTTCTTTATCTCCTCCTTTCCGGCACAGGCACTGCCATGGACAGCCCCCGGGGCGGAACTACCACCCCAAGGCTAGAAACTGGGGGTTCCCGCCGCACACTGACGGGGAGGACTGGGCCCTGAGATGGATGAAAGTCATGGGGCCTATCAGCACAGATAGTTGGCCGGGCTGGACGTGGCAGCATCACCGGTCTGGACGTGGGGGAGGCTGGGTCCCGGCATTGCCGGTGAGGTGGAGTGCCCGCAGAGCCACTGCAGATGTCCACGTCACCCGGGTGAGATCGACACACAGCCTGGGGAGAGGAATTCTGCTTTGGGGACATGTATTCGCAGAACACATGTTCCCAAAGCAGAATACTATTCTGCCTTAGGGACATTTGTTCGGCTTTGGGGACATGTGTTCTGCTGTGGGGACATGTATTCAGTTCTGGCGACTTCCGTATTTAGCCCTGGTGAGAAACTGCCCTAAAATCATCAGTCTGTGTTGTTTTATTTTTAAAAATGTCATAGGTCCCTTTAAGAAAAAGTAGCAGTAATTGGTATCGGCAAGTACATGAGGGACAGTACTTGTACTAGTACTAGTCCTAAAAAAGTGGAACCGGGACATCCCTACTTTTTACTGTTTGATGCACACGGCACCACCATTGTGATTTGGCCCTGAGACGCTGCAAAGACTGCAGGGGAACTTTCCATTGTCTGCTTTTTAAATAGACACTGTCATTTTGCCCATCTGCTGCAACTGGCATAAAACTCCCAAGTGTAATCTGGTGTTTAGTGCTATGGAGAGTGGTGATCTCATTCCCTCAGTCAGGTATAGTAACTGGCTGATAGACCCAAAACCAAAACAATTTGCTGAGGAGCGCAACTACCTAGATTCAAGTTAGTGAAACAAATGGGCTAACAATAGATGATTGTTAGATCTATTGTTAGCCTATTTGTTTACCAACGTGAATCTAGGTAGTTGCGCTCCTCAGCAAATTGTTTTGTTTTTGGTTGTGATACACAGGGTCCCTCCCCCTGCAGTGAGGAGCATTGCACACCATTCCATAGCAGTCATCTTTCGGAGCAGTGTCTGTCCCACAGGAGTGCGCTCTAACAATTGTGTTTTCCATGGCTTATAGACCCAGGCACCGCCATGGGGAGAAAGTCGCATGCTCTTCCATACTTAGAGGAGGAGGGAGCAATAAAGACGAGAGTTTTGGAGATGAGAGGGGTTCAAAGATACTGTCATTTTGCCTTGAATTGGCAAGGTGGAATTGTCTTTTTAAAGGTTACCAACAGTGATAAAAACTATACATACTGTCCTAGAATTCTAAATGACTGGGTGCCTGTGGCTTCGGTGCCTTAGTCTCTGAACTGGTTCAAATATTCAGCAGAGTGTTTTGTATGAAGTTGAAACTCCTGCAGACTTGCACACTGAGCCAGTATCTCAGAATGTACTAACGTTTGTGTTCTGGGCGTGTTTGGTAAGGGCGGACGCCACACGCGTCTCTGTCCGGCGTCTTGCCCAGCTCACTGACGTCACTGGTTGCCAGGAGTTCTGCAGGACACCAGCAACAGCATCCAGCATAGCTCCTGGCAACCAGTGACGTCAGTAAGCTGGGTAAGATGCCGCACAGAGCATTGCAGGTTGCTTAAAGCTCTTAGACTTGACAGCACTATGCAATGCTAACAGCCTGGTTGGCGGACACTGCTGACTCTTCCTCTGTAGTCTGAGTGATGCTACACAGGGGATAACAGAAAGCTGATATAATGACAAAATAAGATACTTATATTAGCTTCATTAATCCATGAAATTATTTTAATGTCTACATAATTGTATTAATTTTAGCTTTACAGTTGCATTACAAAAGCATTCCAAGTACCAATAACCTTTATTATTATTATTTATAATAATAATGTTATTATGATATAATTTTACAAAAAATGTAAACTAGAACTATGAGCTACTATTGAAAACACACAGGAGGACAGCTGTCATGCAAATTAGAGGCATTATTAATAATAAAACAACCTGCCTGTTGTTTAGCAAAGTATCTGTGACAGATCTACGGTCCCATGCATTTGTTTCCCTAGGCAGCCAAGTATGATTTATTACTGAAAATGCGCAAGATTTTCAGTCTAAACCTGCCTTGCTCAACAAGGATTCCATGGCACCCTTGGGTTCCTTCTGCCTTCCTCTGGGGTGTTGTTTGAACTTTTTGTACAGCATCATGCCTTTCCATGGAGTAGGCAGGCTTCTGATATGAAAGGGGGGGGCTAATGTGAAGGGGGCCCCTGATGTGAAGGCGGAGCTCTGATGTGAAAGAAGGAGCCTCTGATATGAAAGGGGGGCTTTGATGTGAAAGTGGGCACCTAATGCAAAGAGAGGGCTTCTGATGTGAAAGAAGGGAAGGGGGGCTTCTCATGTGAAGAGGGCTTTTAATGTGAAAGGGGCTTGTAATCTGAAGGAGGGACACTGTTGTTAAAGAAGGGGGCTCCTGATGTGAAGATGGGACTTTGATGTAAAGGGGGAACCCCTTTTTGTGTTTTTGCATATAGCCCCCCCTGAAATCCGTACCAGACCCCTATCTAAGATAAGGGTCTGGTATTAATTTTGCAGGGGCCACATATTGTTTTCCACATTTATGGTTTTTTTTCCATTTTATACTGGGTTGCCTGGAGATTTTCATAATTTTCCAGGGTGCTGTGACTGGAAAAATGTTGAGAAATGCTCCTCTAAGCAGTAACATAATTAAGAAGTGGTTAGGGTCAGGTTTTATTATGTTACATTGCTATTTTGGAACAGCCAAGGAATGATTGACTCATGCAACCCTGTAATAATAAATCAGCCTCACAAATTGTCTCACTAAGTTTGTTTAGCACTGATTTGTCATGCAACGGAATTGATAAATGTTTCCCAGTATGTGCTGCAACATTTAATTCTAAATGCATCTGCACTTAAACATTGTGTCTCCCTGCAACGTCTTCCAAATACCTTTTGATCCTGTCTATCCACATCATGCAGTTTGCTTTGATGGGGTGACAACTCTGCAGCACTCTGTAATTCATAGCAGCATTGTCACCCTTAGGTAGACTTTACCTGCTTGCACAAGAGTAGGCTGATAAGACGTTGCAGGGAGTGTGCCTATCATCATTGGCACTTCTGATTCATAAACCTGCAGCTTGTCACTCAGCACCTGGCCACACCTAGTCCTGCCCACTGCTTTCTGAATTGATAGCATTGCCTCCCTGTTAGAGAATCAAGAAACCAGACAGAAACTAAAGTGCAGTTAAAAATAAAAGGAGTTTATTGAAAATAACAATAAACAAACATAGCAAAACATAACGGAAGAAGTATAGGACGTTGATGCCAAATCGGGTAGTCAGCCGGACCAGGTCAGGGTGCACTGAACGGAAACAATAGCCGGAGTCAGGAACCAGGAGATCAGTCAGCCAGATCCAGGGCCATACACGGAGAACAGGAACCACAGCAGAGCACTTGGTGGATCAGAACACACTCAAGGGCAGGGACTAAATGGACCAGGTGATGGTTAAATAGTGAACTGGTGTTGCATCATCACTCTGGGATAGGAAATTGGCAGTAGTTGCAGAATGATGATGGTTATGGATTTGGTCATAAGAGGGTGCCAAAGATGAACAAACAGTGTCAGACATACTGCAAACAAGGCATGCTGAAGCCAACTAGAGGAGGAAGCGTAAAAACAACCCTGGCACTCCCTCTGTGAGCTGCAGTGTCTGGGAGGGAGAGTGTGTGTAGCATGAATGAAGGAGGATTTGGCTCAGCCTGGGAAGGTAAAGGTAGTTTTTACTTTTACTTTGAGGCTTGTGCATCACATAGTAACTGGAATTTGGACCTGTTTAGACTGCCACACGCAAAGTTTTTGATGTACTATAATTCGCTAACTAGAGTTCTCCTTCAATATTACACAAGGGTTCTATTGTCGCCGGTGACCTCCATGCTTCCTGCTGCAGCTGTCTGCGGTAAAGCAATGTACTGTTATGAACTGTTGATTAGCTATGATATATTGTCCACAGCTCATTTATTTTTATTTATACTTCCCGATGATATTCATGCAGATGACTGCTGTTTGTGTATGTAAACTAGCACAGCTGTTTATCAGCGGGAATATAATTACTACCTGTTTTTCTTTTAAACGCTTATGGTTGTAGTAATTTACACCTGGACAGGCGTACTGATTTATTTGTGCATTGAAATATTCACAGTAAATATTACTCTTCAAATACTGAATAAAGGTAATAGCCATTGTTGAGCAAAAAGCGGTATAATGTAAACTAATTATACCATAAAAGAGTCTTATTTGATAATTTTTCAATTATGTGGCTCATAAATATAAACTGAAAGTGAAGAAATGCAGGGCAATGCTTACAGAATTCTGTCACATACTAACCACCTTTTAAATGTGTGAATGTTGAGCTATGGGTATATGTGGTTGGTTGATAACTTTTAAAGTCTGAATGGTTTCCTATAATGGTAAAATGTGAAATTTTACCTTGACATTTCCTTGTGTTGTTTTTCTATGTCTTCCTAAAATGTAGTCACATCAGTTTAATCTTCTTTTCCAGCAAAGTAAATATGTGTTCCTGTTATGTACAGTATTGTGAAGTTGTGATCTCTCAGTGACTAACTGGTATATGGACTGGGAGCCATGGTCATGACCATGCAGGCCTTCTGGTATCACCATGTCAAGGTGTATGCCCATTAGCATGGGATTGCTGTTATAAAGGCCTGCCAAATTCTACTGTAATAAAAAGAAAGCGCCATCAAAGACTCTTTAAAAGCCAGCAACTCCAGGAGTGTCAGCTCCTGGGTCCCCCCACAGTATTCTGTGATTCTTTCTGCTGACCCTTATATACACATTGTGACATAAGGAAAGGGGAAGTCATCTAGGGGAGATATATTTCCCCTCGCTTTCTGTCCTAAGTACAGGACTAGCAGAACCAAGACCGGGTTTTCGGGCTGACTTTGGGTCTGAATAATCCATCATGAAGCATGATGTTGCTCTGGCCTGGGACCCAGACAGCATTCTGAGAGAGCTACAAGGTGGATGTTTGGAAGTAAAAGGTTACTTAAAGTACTTTTGTTTTGTGAGGGGGCTGAGATAAGCTCACCACCTGGTAGAGAGGAAACCTGCCTGTTTAGTCAGAGCCTGGATGGCAAGGATTTATTTTCCGTTTTATTTTGTTTTATTGCAACCTTTTAAATATAAACTGACTGCTAGTCAGATTGAAAAATAACTTTGCTGCCTCGATTACCTTTTTCCCAGGAAAGGTGATCCCCATTTGAGCTATACACCCACAACATACACACATACACAAATTTCTTGCACAGCACAGATGTAGAAATTTCCATGCAGATATGAAGAGGAAAAACAAAACAAGTAAGTTTCTGTGTTCATATACATCAGCTGTATATGCCTGCTTCATGTTCACTCGGTGCACATTGCTGGCATATGTTTTTTTAAAATACCTCTGCAAAGGTGGAAATGGGCTTTTACAAACACAGGTACTTCCCATGACCTTGGTAGGACTATCACCTGATTTAGCAAAAGAAATACAGCCCACCCACTGAAAGTCCTCTTCTGTCTAAACTGGGAGATTGAGCAGCCAATAAGTATCATAAGAGTAGCAGATCCTCCATTGATATAACCTTCACTTGATTGTCTTTCTCTGGCATATGAACAGACCTGAAAGGCAGCCAGGTGAAGGAGCACACATGGCAAGCCAACAACTCTGCAGTTAATTGTAAAGCGGTGGTTTAGTGGTGCCATCCTGCAACAGAACAGTTACTGGCAGGATCTTCAGATTAGACATTTTGCAAAATGTTCTCAAGTAAACTGTGTTCAGTGAGATATTGTACCAAACATACTAAAAATGTATTTTGGGTTCACATTAACACTTGAATTGGAAATATTTGCTTTCTGAAAATATCTGCTCAGTTTTAAAGCCAAGATATCAAGAACAGAGTGCTCTGGATAGGAATGTAACTCCTTGTTCCACCATTCTGTAACAGAACAAAAAACCATAAGCGCACAACTGATACTTGGTCACTGAAAAAATCACGGGCTATGAATTGTGGTGTGCAGGCTCTCACTGACAGGGAGAGGACCCTGCAAATTCAAATGGTAAACAGAAACAAACAAAAGAGAGCGCTACTACCTGATATTGAATGGCATCTATTCATGAAGGAAAGAACAAATGTGTGTAACTTACAGTTTGGAAGTCTGCAAATGTGTCAAGGATGGTGAACCAATAACCGATGTACAGAGGAAGTCCAAAGCCGAATGCTGCAGCAGTGGATGGATGAGGGGGCGCTGTGAAGTTTCTTACACAAAGTACCGACAGGGCGTCTGAGTGGGTGGACGCTGTGCACAGACAGGCTAGCTGGCCATACCCTACACGAATTTCCGCCAGTTCTTAATAAACTGCATCCCTCAATCAGCTGATCAAAGAAGCCGGTCAGAAAATCTTTGAATGAACAGAGCTGCTGGCGTTGTTCAGGTATTCTGAGAGCGGCTGCAATACAATTCAAACAGCAAGAGATTCCTCGATCAATGCTTGTAAGTGTTGATGGAGGAATCTGTAATATTTTCTTTGTTCAGTCTGCAGTTTGAACAAAGAAAATATTACAGTGTATGGCCAGCTTAAGAGCAGCAATTTGGGAACCAGAGAACACCCTTATCTTAATTTCTGGAGGGACAGACCCAAGCTCATGTAGACGATAATCATTACTTAGCTACATGGATTTAGCTAGCAGTGCCATAAGCAGAAGATGAGTTTTAGAATTAATATATTAGCCATTACACAGGCAGGCTGTGGTCATTTTAAGTGCAAACTGTAAATTTGTGGTGGAAGCTTACCTTTAAATACTCCTCCATGCTGTTGAATGCTTGGATCAAAACATTTATTTTGATAGCGTCATATTTTCAAGAAAAATACACCCTGGCTTTGGAAAACAATATTTTCCATTAAGTTGGAAATTAAGTCTGACATGTCTATGTTTTCTTTCAACATTTCATACTTTTTTTTTCTACCCTTTGTCTAGTGTGAAGATTAATGGTTGCAAATAATCTCCCATTACATATATGATATATATACAATGTGTCACTACTGTTTGAGATTGTGTTATAGTGGAACCCCTGTACCTGTTAACACTATGGCACAGTTAAAGAGCCTTCAACATCAATTACATTCATCTTGCTTTCCTTAGCATAGTATAACAATTAGTTATTTAAACTAATTATGTGAATTACTCTTTGTGTCATAATGTTTTACAGTTGAGCATAAAAATAATGTCTGCTTTCCTTTCCAAGTGATGGATATGCATGCAGTTCTACTGTAACTGAAAATGTAAGATTTCACTGAATAAACATCTTTTACTTTATTCAATAAAGTGGAGAAAAGACTAATGACTTCAAACTGACAACCTCCAAAAATTCCACATGTAGCATTTGTTAGAGTTGTCAGACTATAGAGTCTTGAGTATAGATTGGTTATGTTAGTTGAAGTATATCTAAAGTTAGATTGTATTTTTCTAAATTTTGGATGAACTAGCGAAGGGTTAAACCCCTGTGCCATTGGGAGGAACAATCTCCATTTAGGCAGTTGTCATTCAGGCATGTATCCCCATTGGAAAATGTTATCGCTATTCATGTTCTGGTGCCAACTTAAAAGTTTGGATCATTTTACTCCCAGTGCCAATGGTCACCAGAGCAAATGGAGAGGATGAATCTCCCTAGTGGGGATGGCAATGAAAGCCTGATAGGTGTTTTAAATCCTCTCTGCTCTATCCAGAACGAAAGAGCTTGGGCTTTACATACGGTTTGAAAAAAAAAAAATTGCCATATGAATGCATTGCTAGATTCCTATTAGCTATTTCAATTTGCAATAGCCAATAGCAAACTATCTATTCTGGTTGACAGCAGCAGTGGGCGGGTGCAATAGCAAGTTTGCTATTGGCTATTGCAAATTGAAATAGCCAATTGGAATCTAGCAATGCATTCCTATGGTGACATTTTATTTAATTTTTTTATTCTGACGGCAGCCAACAGCTCGATGTCAGAGTCCAAAAAAAAAAAAAAGCAGGGAAAGGTTTACTCGAGCAGAGCAAAACTTTCCTTTAGAAAGTGTTTCTCTCCTGGGCGGCCAGGAGCCGCTATCTAATAGCGGGAGACTCCTGGAGTGCCCGGGAGAGTTGGGCTGTCTGGAGATCAGTGTCCCTGGTTACCTGGTAACCAGGAACGCTGATCTCTCTGCAGGAAGCTATAGTGAATAGCCGTACAGCAGCCCTTCGGTTCTGCTGAACCAAAGTGTTCCTGGGGCCGAAGCTAGCCGAAGGATCAGCCGAAGCTATGGCTAGATCCTTCGGCTGCTTCGTGAATAGACCCCTATGTATTGTATTATAGGTTGATTCAAAGAATTAAAAGGCTGCAATTATCTAGAAGTATGTGCTTGTAGATTGTCATCACTAAACATTTCTCAAGTTGCCCTTGATGTCATTTTAAACATAAGGGTAAAGTTCCTCTTTAAGGCCTATGCTAGTCCTGCGTTTCTCTACATTATTATCCTGTTGCCAGCCCTAGCAGATGATTGTGTGGAAGAGTTAGCTAAGGAAGTTCCGCTTGCCTTTCAGCACTTCACAACATCACCATAAGTGACACCAAACACTTCTACGAGCTGCCATCATTAAATCAGTCAAGTACAAAAAGGATAGGTTTCTTATACAAAAGGCAAAATTCCCTGGAGTCATTGATATTGTGATAAAACATGGTGACTTGGTTTTGTAACTATATGCTATATATGTGAGCAGAATAATTTCCAATGTGCTTGAAAACTTATTTCAGCATAAGTTGTTCACAAAGTAAAATGCTTCACAAGAGGTTATAGCACCGAATGGAACTGTTCTTGACGGCCTATGCCTAGAGGTCTGGCCATGAAATGAATCATTCTTTCTATGGTAAGTAAAGATCACTTCAACTTGTTATCAGGAAATTGAATGTAATACTTTGGCTCCTTCTCTGCAGTGTCAGTAATTTATCATGACATGGAGCTTACGGCATCAAGTGGAACATGATATGTCGTATTTGTCTTTTATAAAATAAGCATGCTTAAAAGCTTTTTGACAATACAAATGATAATGTAGAATTTTCATTACATGTTTGTAACCTTTCCATTCGCTTTGCTGTAAAATGTGATTACACAATTAATATACTTCTCGATGACTTTTTGTACTTTTTTATGTTTATTTGGCAATATTGAAGTGACAGTCTTATTTGTACAAAACCCAGACTCAATAAAGCCTTTTGGCTAGTCAAGAGGGCACATAAATTAGCACAAATTGCTTTGCAGGGCCTGATTATACCAAGTGAACTAAAACACTTAACTGTTTACATTTTAGCTTTTGCTATATTGGTTTCAGTATATTAACGTCAATGTAATATGTATTGGTATTTTAGACATGGTGAAAGGTTATGTAAGCCCTAACAAAGACCTTCTCTTTTTGCTCCTTTTTGGTCTGTTAAGCATACCATTGTGGTATCTGTATATCGGTACACTTGTTGATCCTGCCAGAAATGTAATGGGCTGACAGATTCCTGTGCTCTCTGTTTGGACTAAAAATTATCCCCCAACTATGCTACAAAAAAGAGGAGAGGGGGAGGTGTTCTTATTCAAAGTGCATGGGCTGCGTTTAACACAATGCACGTTAATAGATGAAAACACACCCAGGCACAGGAACTGTCCTTCACCCTGTGGACTTTTGCTCTTGGCTAAGATGAGCCTGTGGTGGTCTACAACCTCTTCACAGTATATGAAAGGTCCATCTCTGTTCCTAATTTCATATGCCATGTTCTCATGGGCTTATTTTTGCCACAAGAACAGGCCCAGTATAGTTGAAGGTATAGCCCCTTGCACAAGTAAGACCCCACAAAACCTACCATGCCAATTTTGCCTTCCATGTAGCAATAATAATAATAATACTGATAATAATAATTATTATTATTATTATACAGGATTTATATAGCGCCAACAGTTTACGCAGCACTTTACAAAATTGTACAATTTACTAAATTTACACCAATGCATTTAAAAAATCATTGCATTTCACCAAAATATCCCAATGTATTTGCCACAATTGTCAAAAACAGCACATCTTGCCCGTAAGGCATGCCTCACAGTTTGAGAACAGGTATCTGGACTATGTTTATTTTAATCCACTTCAAAAAGCCATAGCTGTCTGCTCGTAGTCTTTGTGGTTAAGATTGCACACTTCTGTCACCGAATTATGTAATATATTATGACACTTCATCCCACTACACTTAAAGTAGATTTACACCCTAACCACAAAAACATTAACTTGCTACAGCACTGAGTATCATTGCCAACTGTCGACTGCCATTGTCAATTTTTTTGTTTCAAAAAGTTCTGAAGCGTTTCCTCCTTATGGGTTTAATTGTAGTGACTTCTCTATATCTAAGCCTGTAAGGGTGAAATGGATCAATAAGAGGCAGATTCTTAGGCAGGGACTGCACATACTGATGTGCTGTTGAATAAAGCTACTTGCATTATAGGTGATGTTACTGGAAGTTAAACCATTTTTTTTGAGTGTGCACACAGAGTGGAGACTGGCTCCTTTGGCACTCTGTGCACCCGAGGCTGCTGCCTCAGGTATGCCGGAAAGGATAAGGTTTGGAGGAATTCTATTTACCATGTACAGTTAGGTACCCTTCTAGCCAAATCCCAACAACTGCTACAACCATTCCCTGTGGTCCTAAACATGAGAATGGAGTCCAGTGAGCGATGATGGCCTCCTTTAGCCAGCACCCAACTTATCCAGGGCTGCTGCATAATGGAAGGGAGAAAGTCTTGGAGGAATTATATTTACCACGTGCAGTTAGCTACCCTGCTAGCTAAATCCTTACACCAGCTACAATCATTCTCAATGGTCCCAAACAGGAGATTGGAGACCAGTGAGCGGAGACAGCCTCCTTCGGTCAGCACCCGATGTATCTGAGGCTGCTGCATAATGGGGAGGAGAAAGTCTTGGAGGAAATATATTTACCATGTGCAGTTAGCTATCCTGCTAGCCAGATCCTTACAACTGCTACAATATTTATCAATGGTCCTCAATATGAGTCTAAGGCCTCAGGTGCTGGTGTCCCGGCTCAGACGCAGACAGGTTCGATCCTGTCAGCGTACGAGTACGGACACCTGCACCCGCAGGGACCTGCACTTGAGGTGAGCGTTAGGCGGCGTACGGCCGCATACTCCCATAGAGAAGGACAGGTGCTGTGTACTAATCACATGCAGCACCTGTCCTTCCAGGGAGTGGCCCAATACGGCCATGCACGTGTGAATGAGACCTAAAAATGGAGACCAGTGAATTTCACGGCTTCACTCTCCTGTAAATACCAGAATAAAATCTGCAGCTAGGCTTTTGCAGTTCAAATTCTAAATTTTCACATTTGACAGCAGTTTGCCTTTAACAATATTTGACATTTTGAATATTTTTTTCTAGCTGTATTTAATTTGAGTTTATTTAAGTTTCGCTAAAGATGTTGCTCACTAATAAGTTCTATTAATTCAATTTAAACATGGTTACTTTGTCTTTTGGCAAACACAACTGACGTGCCTCAAACTCTAAAGCCTTGCCAAATCTATTGGTTCTTTGTAAATCAGCACAGTTTAATTCTCTACTTAATCCGATCCTTGCAGAGCAAGTTAGGGGTCATGGGTCAGCAACCACTTCTGCAGGGAGGGCCAATTTGAATCTAAACAAGCTCTTACCTAAGAGGCAGCTGCTGGAAACAATTCTCCATGTGCTGTCTCTCACTGCCTATTCTGACAATCTCCTGTTGCCATAAAAGCAGTCTTTTCAACAGCACTCAACACATTCAAAAGTCTACAATGACTGTGCAACATTCAACGGCATTGGTGAACATCTGACATCAATTTTCATTTGTCTGTATACTTCTTTAACTCTGTCTGAGAAAGACAAGATATTTTGCATTCATAACCATAAGAACAAGGTATTCAGTCACTACAATAACAATGAACAAAAGTGATCTGAATCTGAAAGAAATGAATTAGCAAGGCATTATTGTTGTATTTGCTGAGAATTAGCTCAGAATACCTGAAGTAGGATTTAAATAATTATTAAAGACTAAAGAAAACATCATTTACATGAATATGACTTTTTCTTCCATCTCTAATATATTTTTTCACTCTGGCTGTGGAGTTTGAACAACTAGGAAACATGGTAAGGACTGTTTTAAAAAACAAGTGAGCCTGAGATAATTATCAACTAAGTGGGTCTATAGTAATAAAAATACACCGAGTAACAGAGTTATGCATTCATTAAAAACTATTATATTATCATTCAGGATTTGTAAAGCATCAACAGTTGCAATATAAGGAAGACATTGCAGTCACAATACAAATCAAGACAAGATGGTAAGGAGGGCCCTGCCCTTGAGAGCTTACGTCATAAAAAGATTGTGTAAGCAGTGAAGATGGCTCTTGTAATCCACTGTACAACAGAAATACATCTGGGAGTGGGATAGGCAGCAGCAAGTAGAATGTGTCATGACTTGGAACAAATGTAATGACAAGGAACAGGTCACAGTAGTTGAGAGCAGAATGAGTGGTGGAATGAGCTCATCTATATAAGAGCCTATGGTGACAGGCTTTTTGTTAATCTCAGATGAGTTTTGGATTTCCATACAAGTCTATAGGAATGCAAAACACACTTGAATCCAGTCATATGCAGGTCAGAAGGAGGTCAACTGCAGGTCAAATACACCTGGCAATTCACTTTGAAAGATCTCAGAAGCATCTAAAAACTAATGTCAGTTTGACGCCATCAACACAAGTCCAGAGCCTTTGACATGTACCATAGTACAGCTCCTTTATTGTCCAATCAGCAACTTATGGTCAGAGAGGTGACCTGGCTGTTGTGGGCAGGGGAGTGATCTGGCTGTTGTGGTCAGGGAGGTGACCTGGCTGTTATGGGCAGGGAGGTGACCTGGCTGTTGTGGTATACGGTTCTCCTATCGTAAGTCAGCCTAAATTAAGCCTAAATTAAAAAGGTAACTGAGCCCTTTGCACCTATTCAGCAGCCTTACACCCCTCCCCCAATTCTACTTCGAAATTTGCCCACTTGCCCAGATTTGGAATGAAAAGAAAAAAAAATCCCCAACCTACATTGCGGTTATTTGCTGCTCCTTTACTTTGGTGATGGAGTAGTACTGTAGTAGTACAGTACAGTAGTACAGTACTGAGTACTGTGCCACAAGAGACTATGGAACATACGTTTTGTGTGTGTTTTGTAAGCCATGTGACCACCTTTTTCATAAAGCAACATTTTGGGGCCACTTAGGTCCCTTCATCAGGTCATGCCTGATGAAGGGACCCTGAGTGGCCATAAAATGTTGCTGGTGTGCTGGTGATATACTTTACTACTTAGAAAAAAAAGGTGGTCACATGGCGCTTTCGAGAGCGATGGGTTCATGGACTTTACGTTGCAGTGCGACATAGGTCACAACTTAATGACCAAGGACAAATGTGGGCCCTGAGGTTACACAAGTTGAGAACCACTGCTTTACATGGACACCCAACATCTCCTCGTGAATGTGATAGTCTCCTAAAATATTTTCTTGCAGAACCACATATTCAAGAACTGCACTGACAAGTGACTCCCAGTGGTAGATTTCCATATGGTGACCGTGTGGAGACTGTCTACACTTTTAAAAAAAACCTTGCAAGGGTGGACTTTCTGTATGTTGTCTCCAGGTTGCATCAACCCACAGCTGACATTGAAAGAAGGCAGAAAATCGAATCAATAACTTCAGTTTAGGGAACTTGTAATGGCCGGGGCGGGTTTCAGGAAACAACTGGAAAGTCAGAAAGAGAGGTCAGAAATGCAAACAGAAGAATGTTAGCAAAGCGGTATCATAAAGAACATGGATGATCCTTTCAGCTATTAATGATATATGTTATATTGTGTATTTATAAAATGCTGTCACATCCTATAGAGTACATACTGTATACATTAATATCAGTTTCCTGTTCTCCAAAGGAATGTTCCATCCACACTCATACATATACTTGGGTCAGAATTAATGGGATCATTTTAACTTTCAGTACAGTTTTCAGAGAAATAATGTAGTAATAGTGTCCCACAGGAGGATTTCAACTTAAGACCCATTGCTAACCACTTAGCCTCTTTGTTCAGGCATTGCATTAGTGCACTGATTATTGTATTAAAACTGACCAGTTTGACTCTAAGCATGTGTGTTTATTGCAATAGCATGAAAAAGCCATAAGGTGGCAGGTGTGTTCCTGAAAAGAGTGTCCCTAGTTGGAACCAAGGAGAAGGTAACATCAGGAAGAAAAGATGGGCAGCAGGAGATTTTGATTGCTAAAAGGCCATTGCAGGTGAGATTGTCACTGCATAACACTCATTACTCACATGTTGCTCAATGAACAGCGATCAGGTGTGGAGGTTTTTGGTTCCCTGCCATGATAACAGTGGATATTGAAGGTGAAGTTTGCATTTTGGGACTAGAAGAGGATCTATAAAGCTAAATATATAAATGCTCTATTGCGTGTATGCAACCTCTATCTGTATCTGCATTTACCTGCAAATGTTTTGAAGAGTTACATGTGACTAGCATATGGTACAGAATCACAATTTTCTTACCTCTTCCCCTGAAATTAGCAAACTGTGAATTGCCTCTTACCAGTTATATTTTCACACTAATTACTGAGCACTTGGCTGGAAAGACAGAAAGGCAGGATGAATGCCCCAGCACGAGAAATAAAATTCTTTGTACATGTGTTTGTGTCATAAAACGCTCAAGCACTGAATCAGACACGATTGCTTGAAGAGGTTGCAGGTGTTCTGATATATGATGGAAGAAAATATTTGAACTCATTTGGATGGTGATTTGGAAGTTGGACCCTCCAGTCATAATAATAACAGGTGCACATTACATTTAAAATAGGTTTTACACTTTAAATGGGTTATGTAGGCAAAAAAATTAAATCTCAATGCATTGCTTAGGGAAACTACTGGAGCTATTTTCCAATGTTTGACAGAACTTTCCACACCTGTCACTCACTAATCTCATCTTTTGCTAGATGTGTCATTTATATTAATACTGGGAGGGAAGAGGGAGGCTCCAGTATGTATTGCAATGAGAAACTGGTAGCTTGCTCATTCTATGTTTATTTCTCTTAAAGGAAACCTAGTGGTATATTTATGAAGCAGAGAATGTGATTTTGACAAACATTTACTGGTGGAGAATCAATTACTCCATTTAAACACATTCACTTAGATAGTTCCCCACCAGAGAATGCTTGCAAAAGTCACATTCTCCACTTTATAAATAGACTCCTTAAATTGCACCTACAGAGAAAAGCATTTTTTTCTTTAGTTTTGGATTGTAGTGGGGAAGTGTAAAAAACCACTGCCATGTTTTTACTCCTAAAGTCATGCTATGGGGTTGATTTACTAAAGGCAAAAAGGCTCTTCACATTGCAAAGGCCCTTTCTCTTAGCTTAGTGTACAGTATTAGTGAATGTGGTGAAAATTGACTTTGCAAAGAATATCCGATCGTAAACAAGGATAACAAAAAATATTTGCTTGCACATGAAAGGATTATGGAATGCAGAGTTACACCTTATTTAAGAAGCTAAGGACAATTTCCTCCTCATTTTCTTAATGCTATACTTATCTAGATTAATGTGACACTAAACTCAGGTGTTCAATCTTAAAAATGCATTTAAGTACCTTAAATATTAACAAAAATGTATCTTATTTGTGTATCACTCGGCTGTAGATCCTCAACTCATCTCTGAATTCATGCTGACACTCTGTCTACTTTTGTTCCCTATGGTCCCTGTGTGTGTTGTAAAGTAGTCATCGCTCCAATCTCACCCCCATGTTGGATAATAACTTTGATACAAATTGCTAAACTAAACAGGAGATTGTAGTCCATCATGAGATTGAGCTTGGAGCGTTGGCTACTTTACAACACACACATTTATTTTTAATGTGAATGCCTAGTCTAGTGATAACTGTCTAGGAGGGAAATTCCCCTTTACTTTGGAGAGGTTTCCTCTCACTTCCTCTTGTGTCTGCAGGACAGGAGGTGAAGGGACATTTACCTAACAGGACACAGGAAGCAAAAAATAAACAGGGGACTTAACTTTCCAAACTCTATTCAGAACTAAAAAGAAATGTTTTGCCTACACATACTCTTTAAACTGTGTGGAAGAATTTCTTCTATTTTTCGTAACAATAGGATGTTCATTTCCCTGTTATTAGTGAGACAGCAACTGGGTTTATTCAGATACAAATCTGTTCTAGTTTGTACCTCAATGATTATATCTAAGCATTAAACTATGACAGCTATTTTATTTTACAAGCATTTTATTGATTTTTGTTTTAAGCACAGAATGGAAAAATAAGTCATATACTAGAACAATACACAAATAACCCAATTGTACGTACTTAACGATAAGTAGGAAACAAGCAATATCTGTCATCACAAACAATATTTCACAAGTACTAAAATGCAATATCCAGGAAGATCAAACTTTCAGGACCTTTGTGTATTGTTAAATATAGCCATAGGTTTCTCATTTGTCATTATACCTGTTAGTCTTTGTATGACCAACTGTTAGAGAACCAAGAAATTAGACAGAAACTAAAGTGCAGGTAAAAAATAAAAGGAGTTTATTGAAAATAACAATGAATGAAAAAGGCAAAAAACAATGGAGGAAGTTCAGGACATTGTCGATGCCAAGCCAGATGTCAGATTCACAAACGGGTAGTAGCCAGATTAGATCAGGGAACACTGAGAGCAGAATGAATGGAAACAATAGCCGGAGTCAGGAACCAGGAGATCAGTCAGCCAGAGCCTGGGTCATACACAGAGAACAGGAACAGCAGTGGAGCACTTGGTAGATTTAAACATGCAAGGGCGAAGACTAAATGGACCTGTTGATGGTTAAATAGTGAATTGGTGTTGCATCATCAATCTGAGACAGGAATTTGGTAGGAGCTTGCCAGTAGTTGCAGATTGATGATCCTTACAGGTTTGGTCATAAGAAGGCGCCAAAGAGGAACAAAACAGTGTCAGACACACTGCACACAAGCCATGCTGAAACTCAATTGGACGAGGAAGGGTAAGAAACCCTAACACCAACCAAGCGTAGGTTGCCTCCATGATCTGGTGATAATTTGTCTAGTGACCATCCCATAGGTAAATATGTTTTCCTTGTATGTGGTTAGGTTAGGAATTTTCACAATTTTTGGACCTTGGGACATTCCCATTAGATGTGAAACATGGGACCTCTAGAGGAACAACCCACAGAAGAAAAGTGGGGATGTATCTGACAAGAATTTCACAATCCTGTCATTGGTAAAGTATCACTCTATGAGGACTTAAGAATGTTCCAATGCCAGAACATTGGATGAGCTTTTGGTGACTGTTGACCATAATAAGTCCCAATCTATTCCAATTGGCTCCCCAAATGATCCTCACATTCAAGTATACTGTATAAGAGAGTACATTAGGGATCAGACTTTGAAAGGGTTGGTGTTCATGGAAAGCTGGAGTGACAAGAAGGCATTCTAGTATCCCTAGGAGAGAAAAGTGAGGGTAAATTAGTATGATATAGTGCTCAGAGCTAGATTAAGTTGCCTCTTTAGAATTAAAGTAGAACTGAAGCCCAAACTTTTTTTGAAGTTTTGGAAAGCATATGAGAGAGTTATAACCTGTCAGCACTTTTTGGCAACTTAATCCCATTGGGAGACTCCACCTCACTTCCTACGAATAGCTACAACAGGAAGTATGAGAAGAACCCTACGAAGTGAGAGGAAATCCCTGGTGGTCAGCAAGGGCATCAGAACTAGTGTCCCCATTGAAATATTAGCCATCTATTTTTGTTCTGGCTACAATCCAAAACTTGTTATTTTTTTCATAATGGTCACCAAGACAAATAAAGGGATGAATCTCCCCAATGGGGGCAGAGACAGCAATACAAATTAGACAGGGTTTCTAATCCTTTTCCACCCTATCCAAAGCTGGAAAAAGTTTGCACTTTAAAAGCAATTTCTGCATGTTTTAGTCTGTCCTGCAATGCCCTGACCTTGTTTCATATAAGACAGACTTGCTTTAAGTTTTATATAACATATCTTATTCGGAGAATGTGATAAAACATGAATTAAGGCTCAATTAAGACAACAGAATCCCCACTACCGCTTAATAATGTTTCTGATTTAGTAACCATACCATTCGTCTGTTTCCTTGTGTATAATTCTCTGAAGCCAGCAGGTTGACACATAACATAGGATAATTTAGAGTTCTATTTATTTTCAAAGTAACTCACTACCTTTAAAATTTCCCTGGGCTAAGATTTGTAGGTCTGCTACCAGTTAGGTTTTCAATTAGACAGCCTGGTTTTTGGCCCCTGTATCCAGAGGTGAAGTTTTATTCTGGATGAAGAGAAACATAACCAGACTGAAACTTTTTAATGGGTCTGAGCAGTCAGGAACTGAAATCAGGAATCAGAAACATGAATCAACAACTGTAATCAACTGCAAAAATCAGGAACAGTTATCAGGAGCTCGAATCAGGACTCGGTAACAAGGACGATTTGTCCAGGAGATCATTGTAAAAGCTTTTTATTCACCCCTGTATGCTGAGAGTAAAGGGGGGCAATGCTAAAATCTTTACTGTCTGGCATAGACTAAAGTTAAGGCAGTGAGTCAAGTGTCTGCAGAGGCAGAAGTCGTCAACTGTCTGCAGAGCCAGTTGCTACAGACCTCCAAACTTTGTGTGGCCTTCAGATTAGCACAACAACAGTGTGTAGAGAGATTCATGGAATAGGTTTCCATGGCTGAGCAGCTGCATCCAAGCCTTACATCACCAAGTGCAATGCAAAGCGTCAGAGGCAGTGGTGTAAAGCACGCCACCACTGGACTCTAGAGAAGTGGAGACGTGTTCTCTGGAGTGACAAATCACGCTTCTCTGTCTGGCAATCCGATGGATGTGTCTGGTTTGCCAGGAGAATGGTACATGCCTGACTGCATTGTGCCAAGTGTAAAGTTTGGTGATGGGGGGATTATGGTGTGGGGTTGTTTTTCAGGGGTTTGGCTTGGACCCTTACTTCCAGTGAAAAGAACTCTTTAAGGCATCAGCATACCAAGACATTTTGGACAATTTCATGCTCCCAACTTTGTTGGAACAGTTTGGGGATGGCCCCTTTCTGTTTCAACATGACTGCGCACCAGTGCACAAAACAAGGTCCATAAAGACATGGATGAGCGAGTTTAGGGTGGAGGTACTTGACTGGCCTGCCCTGACGTCAACCCGATAGAACACCTTTGGGATGAATTAGAGCGGAGTCTGCGAGCCAGGCCTTCTCGTCCAACATGGGTACCTGACCTCACAAATGCGCTTCTGGAAGAATGGCCAAACATTCCCATAGACACACTCCTAAACCTTGTGGACAGCCTTCCTAGAACAGTTGAAGCTGTTATAGCTGCAAAGGGTGGGCCAACTCAATATTGAACCCTATGGACTAAGACTGGGATGCCATTAAGGTTCTTGTGCGTGTAAAGATAGGCGTCCCAATACTTTTGGCAATATAGTGTATGCTTAACAAAAATACTTGACAAAGCTGCCATTCCCAGGTCAAAGTGCCCTTTATTAGGTCTGGGGAAGTGAAGTTAACCTCTTTACATTCATTGTTCTGGAACTATTATGCTACACATGACTTGGTAAATGGCTGCTTGCATCAGTCCCTGGTCACCCAAGTTTTCATGTTCAGTGACAAAGCCTCTTTAAAGTAAAGTAGAACTGAACCCCAATCTTTTTGTTTTGTTTTGGATAGCCTAAAAGATAGCATGGGAGTGTCTCTGATTTAGAAAGTGTCTTCAACACAACGGTTTCTCTCTAGTGGGGCAGTTTCATTGCTAGGCCAGTCTCTAGTATAGACAGTCTCTCTATCAAGACAGTTTCTTTAACAGGCCAGTCTCTAGCACTGACAGTCATTTTACCAGGGCAGTTTGTTTAGCATGTACAATCTCTGTCTCAGTAACAGACAGTCTCTGCAACATGGGCAGTTTCTTTCAAATGGATGGTCTCTATATTAGGGCAGTTCCCCTGGCATTGAAAGTCTCTCTAACACAAAACCTTTTTTGTAAACACAAGTGTGAGATCTTTAGCAGGGCAGTCTCTAGTAAAGACAGTCTCTCTAGCAGGGCAGTCTCTGTAGTAGGACAGTTTTTAGTATGGGTGTTATCTCTACCAGGACAGTCTCTAGCATAGACAGTCTCTCTAGCAGGGCAGTCTTTTTAATTGTGCGATCTCTAGTATGGACAGCCTCTCTAACAGGTCAGTTCCTGTATTAGAGCAGTCTCTAGTATAGAATAATCTCTCCAGCAGGGTAGTTCTTTAGTAGAGCATTCTCTACAAAAGACAGCCTCTCTACCAGGACAATTTCTTTAATAGGGCAGTCTCTGACATAGACATTATCTTTACCAGGGAAGTTTCTAGCATAGACAATCTCTCTAGCAGGGCAGTTTAGTCGGGCAATCTCTAGCACAGGAAGCCTCTCTATTAGGACACTTTTTTTAAGTAGGGCAATCTATAGCATAGACAGCCTTTCTACCAGGAAAGTTTTTAGTGGGGCAATCATTTCTACCAATACAATATTTTAGTAGGGCAAGCACTAGCATAAACAGCCTCTCTCCTAGGACAATTTCTTTAATAGAATAGCTTCTCTACCAGGGCAGCCTCTAGCATAAACATTCCCTCTATATGGCAGTCTCTTTAATAAGGCAGTCTCTGGTATAGGCTGGCTATCTAGCAGGGCAGTTTTTACAGGTCAGTCTCTAGCATAGTTAGTCTCTTTACCAGGAAAGTTTCTATAGCATGGACAGTCTCTTAAGCATGGACAATCTCTTTAAAATGTATAGTCTCTATATCAGGGGAGTATCTCTAGCAAGCCTGTCTCTCTAAAAAGGGAAGCATCGGTTGTATAGACCATCTGCCTAACATAGGCAGTCTCTCTAACATGGAAAGTCTTCCATGCCATGGGCCACATTAGGGCCAGTGCCATCTTAAAGTGACATCAGTTTAAGATGCTTCTGAGATTATTCCAAATTCAGTGACAGTTGCATTTGACCAGGAATTTACCTCCTTCTGACCTTCTCCAAGCAAATTTTGCATTTCCATGTACACAGACCACTGACACGGGTTCTTACTAACATGACAGTTCTCTAAAATGCCTTCACTTCTAACATAGCAGTCTCTCTAAAATGTCAGCCTCTTCAGTTACATAGCATTTTCTTTAGTATGGGACTTTCTCTGGTTAAATGACTGTTTGACAACTCTCATAACATCTGTCCAAAGGCAGTAGTTATATTTTCCTTCGATCAAGTACATCACTTCTACATGTATGTGACAAACCACTTGCCCTATCTAAATCCAAACACAAAAATGTAATGTATTCCACCTTACAAATCCTTACATGTAGTGGATGAATTTGCTTTCTTTTTTTTCACCTGTTTTTCCTTTATTCTCACCTAGTGATCCAGCCAGAAAGTCTATTATTTTTCAACTTCCATTACCAGACCAAGCTGTCCAGAAAAAGTGATAGTTAGAGGATTAAGACAAACCATTTGTGCTTGCATGGATTTCCTCCAGGTACTCCGGTTTCCTCCCACACTCCAAAGACATGCTGGAAGGTTAATTGGCTCCTGTCTAAATTGGCCCTATATGTACAATAGGGGCCTTAGATTGTAAGCTCCTTGAGGTCAGGGACTGATTTCAATGTGCACTGTGTATAGCGCTGAGTAAAATTGTCTGCACTATATAAATACCTGATAAAATTTAACACTGACAGGGATGATTATAATGGTCAGCTTTTATTCATTTATGTAAAACCTTTATACCAAGAGGGAAAAAAAGGCTGTTGCTGTAACTGCCTGAAAAGTGTTATCTGGAATTCAGTTGTAATTTGTTAGACAAATGTATTCAAATTTGCTAGTGCATCTAACACCATCCTCCCCAAGGGTTGACAATGCTACTGTCCAAGGGGGACTTCATTGCTATTCCATAGAGTGGAACCGCCATAAGGCCAGTCTTTTACTGGCTGGATCACCAGGTAAAAATAAAGGTTAAAAAAAACCTGAAAAAGAAAACAAATGCGGCCACTACTTCTGAGGATTGGTAAGCTCAGTGGCGTCAAAAGGGGATGCGGGCCGCACACGGGTGACACCATTGGAGGGGTGACACCAAAATGACTGACAGTCATTTTGATGTCACCCCTATGAAAAGTCAGGCACTCGGTCACAGGCCGAGAGCCCAACAGTGTCAGGAGAGTGGAGGGGACTCGGCGGCATACCTCATCCCACCAGGTGAACGTCCCCTCCTCTCTCTGCTGGCATCCATCACCAAGATGGCCGCCAGAAGGCGTCAATAGGACGCCCCTGGGTAAGCTGTATATTATAAAATTTTAGTTTTACTTTTGGGTATAGATACACTTTAAGATCTTTGCCTTTACCATACAACCCACCTGCAGTAGTTTTTGCCACAACAGTGTTGTATTGCTACTGGACACTGTGATTCCCTATAGGTGTCCTAAGCTCAGCGGTTTCAGCAATAAGAAAATATTTAAAGAAATCCTGAAGGGGCAATATGTGTCAAGACAATTAGAAAGACCCAAATATGATTTCACCATGCTCAAAAAATGAAGAAACCTGAGAGGTTTGCAAGCGTTTATTCAGGTGGTAGGAATGAGACAGAGATGGATGTAAACTATAGCTTCACAATGCACAGCAGGCCTCAGATCTCCTCTCTGCTCTATTACAAGAAGGACTGAAAAGGGGGAAGGAATACAAGCCTGCAGTAATCTCGTGGTGAGGGCATGGACACAGGGGTGAAGAAAAGCAGCCTTCTCATTATACTCCAGTCTCGAGGTTGGAATTAGACCCTTAGGGTAAACAGCTGTCAATTAGAGATAACTTCTACCAAGGCAGTTTGAAATCTCTGGCTTATCACCTAGCAACTAGTAGAGAACTATTCTTTCAGGGGTTCAGCCCTTAACTCTGCCATCAGCTCAAGAGTCATCTTGAAGGCACACAAGTAACCTTTTCAGTTTGGGCAGATGCATAAAGAATTACCCCGCCGCAGTCCGGGTGAAGCCTCGGTGACATTTGAAAAGTAAAGGTTGTTCATCTGAGAAAAATGTTACATTTGCTTCTGTTACCAGTTCAAAATGTTGTATTAGATGATTAAGTAACATTCTAATATCCCGCTACTCAGATACAGCGTGCACATTACAGAGGGACAATAAGGACACATCTGGAAGTACTGTTCACGTTATTTGTATCTACGGTATTGTTCAATGATAGATTTCCACATCAATTAGTAGGAGGCTTAATACAATTCTGAAAGTCAATGAAAGTAAATTACATTAATGTATGCATGTCAGAATGATCAAATCTCATTTCAAAATGATAAGAACCAATATTATTTTAATTAATATTCAACAGTAAAGGGAAGCTGTGAGCACAGAAATAGGTAAACCAGAATTTAATGGGGGCAACTTAATCTATCAGGGTGACGCATCCCAAAATGTGACAACAGGTTTTTGGACACAGGCAGGCTTTTAATGTATCCATGAATGAGTCATAATCCCCCAAAATAAAAAATAAAATAATATAATCTAAAAAATATAAAATGTTAATAAATTCAGATAAAAGAACTTCATTACATTTGCTAAAAATATTGCATAGCATTAGCACTTGAAACCTTAAAGTGATTAAAAGTAATAAAGGTTTTTAAGCTATTTCAAATGCAAAAAAACCTCAGAATTTTGATCTGCTTGTAGCTACAGATAGTTCTCCCGAAATGTGTGGATTGCATGCAAAGTTTGTGGATGGCAGGCATTAATTGGAGTGGAGCTCATCCCTTCATTTTCATTGTTTCCAAGCCCTGAGGAAGGGGGTTGTTTCTGCCCCCGAAAAGTATTGGCCCTTCGGTTGACACAATTATTAAACTTTTTTTATGGGTTCTGACACCGTCTTGGTCTGTTTCCTTGTCCCTGAGTTGCCCTCAGCATCTGCTGTCAGAGTCTGTGTATCTTTGTGCTTCCTAACCATAAGACCCCATTCATATTGAGCTACATCAGAAAAAGCACTTTTTTTAGCGCTGATTTGAGCTTAGCGACTGTGAGCTACATTGAGTACACTGCACATATTGTCGCGCTATGTAGCGCTACTTTTGGCATGGATTTCGTAGCTGCTACATTAGGCTGTATCTAATCAAAAGCGGTCTTGATGTGACATAATTCCTCTTCCTGTTTCCTGCTTATATTTCTCTGCAAAAGTGACACTTCTGTAGCGTGACAATGTCGCGCAAATTTGTGCGACATTGAGGTACACCATTGAAGTCTATTGGGCCAAATCGCATGAAATCCGCCAAAAAATAGGTCATGTTCAAGCAACAAGCTTGAGCAACAAGCTACAGGCAACATTCAGCTGTGAGATGTGAACAGCTCCATTGAAATGCATTGGACGAGCTACATTGAGCGACATTGAGCTGATGTTTGAGCGATTTTTGAGCTGAAATCGCACTACAAATCGCTCGGTGTGAATGGGGTCTAAGCTAATGAGCTACCTACAAATCATAAATAATAGCAAGAGATTCCTCCCAGCGCCCCTGAAATGTTCTCACTAATTTTTATCCCAGAATTTATTTTCATTCCGATGCTTGCCCTGTTTTTTGAGTCCTCATGGACACCAGTATATTCATCTAAAACCTTTTTCTAGATAGAAAAGGAAAGGCTTAGCAATCCTATGAATTCTCCCATGCTGTCTGTCTCCGTTGGGGTGACTCACCCCTCTATTTGTCCTAGTGACCATTCTCACCAGGACTGAAAGTGAGGCGGAACCAGGGACATGCGGTCAGGGGAGGCAGGTGAGGCAGAGCCTCACCTAGTATTATGCAGGAAAAAGCTGTCAGCTTTTTCCCCATTCAGATCGGCTTGTTACAGGTTACACAGCAGGGAAAAGCCTCTCCGCTGTGTGACCTGTCATGGACGGAGCGCTACCTGTTAATTATAGGCAGTGCTGCATCCGGCTTTTGACAGGTAGTTAGGTTACACAGCAGCGGGCTTCCCCACTGCTTGTGTAACCTAACTTGGTGAGGCAAGAGCTGTCACAGCTTCTACTCTGTGTTAGAGGCGTGAGCTCTGTGGATGGCTTGGACCAATGGCAAAGTGCCATTGGTCCAAGCTGCCCAATAAAAAAACAGTGAGGACATTGATCTTGATGCCTCACCAGTGAGGGACAGGGAGGCTCCTCCCTGTTTCCCCCCTTCCTCCTCCCCACACAGCTTGGTTAACGAGCTGGGGCTTCAACAGTTGAGAGGCGGAGCTTCATATGAATGGGGCGGGGCTTCGACAGGACGGAGTGGAGCTTCGACAGGCTGGGGGACGCCTCACCCAGCACAAAAAGCACGTCACTGGGAAGAACGTAGTTTAAGAGTGGCCCTAGAAACTGACCAGTGCTCCCTCGTTCAAGCACAGCTCTCCCACAGATTACTACAACCTCAGCAAAAACTCAAATCTGAGTTTAAATAAAAACATAGGCACATGACATTAAACTAGAAGGAGAAAATGTAAGAGTAACCTTAGAACATGGGTGCCCTCCCGTTGTGATGGAACTACAAATCCCATGAGGCACTGCAAGACTGACAGTTACAGCCATGACTCTGAAAGCCAGATGCATGATGGGATTTGTAGTTAAAGCACAGCTGGAGCACCAGAGTTGCACACCCCTGCCTTAGAAGGTATTATTTTACCGAAAGAGTAGTGGATGCTTGTAACAGACTTCCAGCAGAGGTAGTGAGTCAATCAACTGAAGGTGAATTAAAACCTGTTCGGGACAAATAAGGGTCTATCCTTTTTTATCCTACCACTTTTTATAGACAAAAGTGGTAAAAGTAAATTTAACAAAAGATGTTGTCATTCTTCTGTGTTACTAGTTATGTGACAACACCTGCTAAATCAGCTAACATGTCATTTTAACATTTCATGTTGGAAACTCAGATTAGAGGGTTTACATGAAACATGGTCAGATTACCACCCTAGATCCCCCCCCCACACACACACACACACAGATCCTTTGAAAGGACTTGTTAATGGAGAAACTGCAAGCCCCAATCAGCCACAGTGCCAGAGATGTCACTGCACTTGTAGTCAATGCTGTCTTCCTCCCGTACATGTTACTGAATATAAGTACCTCGGAATGGACATGGATGGGAGGAAGAGTCTGCAGGAGCCAGAGCATTGCACCCACGATCCACTGATTGCAGTTTCAGTGTTTTACTGGCTACTTTGCAAACACATTATAAATGCAGATTTGTTTCTTTTATGTGCATTTATTACTATTATTATTTTTTTCAAGGTGGAACTTTTCTTTAACCTCAATTAGGTGGACTTTTTGGCCTAAGCACAGCTGTATACACTGCAAAATTGCATAATTTGCTCAATAACAGGCTTCAGTTGTGGTCTAACATTGCATGGTAGTCTCTAAATGAAATGGCCTGTGTCCCATCTGTATACAGAGGCATGCCCCCTGCCGTTTCAGCAGCCCGATAGGATCCTTCAGAAGTAGTAAAATGACCCCCTGAGAAGTGCTTTCCTGAATGAGGCAGAATTAAGGACAACTCTGTTAGGAGAATATATTGAACTGAATCTACATAAGTCAGACTTACCATAACCGCATATCCGATTTAAAGGGAATATGCATTTAAAATAGTTAAAAACTAAAATCACACAATTATTATATAAGTTTAAGCATGTTAATATAGGGGGCTATTCACAAAGGAGCCAAAGGACCCAGCCATAGCTCTCTTCGGTCGCCGGAGCCCTTTGGTTCAGTCGAACCGAAGGGCTGCTGTACGTGCTATTCACAATAGCCCATACAGAAGCCGAAGGCAGCCCAGCCAATCCGAAGGCATATGCTTCGGCTCGACTGGGTCAAAGTGTCAGCAGAAGTGGGGCAAACAGCCTGGCGAAGACCAGCCTTTCTCCCCGCAACTGACAGCAGCACCGAGCCAGCCGTGATCTTAAATGACCTGTGGACGCTGAACTGTCATTAAACAATAGCAATGGAGCGTAGCTAGCCGTGACGGCCCAGTTATTATTCATTGGCCAGGACCTGCTAGAAGACTCTAGCAGGCGCCGGCCAATAGGAAATAGTTGGGCGGAGCTAGCTGTCACTGCTAGCCCCGCCCAATTTTTGTTCTCTTTTTAAAAAATCTTTATTTTTTTTAATTTCATTTTTGTTTAAATTTTTTAAATATTTTTTAAACTTTTTTTTTTAAACTATTTTTATTGATTTGCTATTCTGCTCGGTACCACGGAGATACAGAGCAGAATAGCTGAGCCAAATGAATAGGGGGCGAGTGAGGTGCTGGAGCTTCTGCTCAGCCGATCCATCAATTCGGCTGGGTTATTCACTCGGCTGCCCTCGGCAGCTTTGTGAATAACCCCATAATATTGTAGGGGAGTGACCTGGTGTAGCCTAGATGTAAGAGTTATAGTTAGAAGCACTTTAATTGGGAGTCTCTCTAGAGAGTTGCCTAGCAGCCGTTCCATGCCCCCTAGGGGTGGGCAAACTCTGGTCCTCCAGCTGTGGTAAAACTACAAATCCCATGATGCATCTGTCTCTGGGAGTCATGCCTGTGAGAATCTTGCAATGCCCCATGGGATTTGTAGTTCCACAACAGAGGGCCAGAGCTTGCCCAAACCTGGGCAAGTGCATTTAAAAGATGGGGAGGAGCTCTGGGAGAGGAAGAAGTAGAAGCATCCAGTGACTATGGACTTCTCCCATGAAGCGAGGTAAGGCTGACTGCATACCTGTCAAAGAATCTGTAAATGGATGCCAGATCCAAAAACAGGAGCCTGCGAGGAGAAGAACCCTAAAATTTAGGTAAGTTTGGAGGGTGGAGGGCTGGAAATGTGACCATGTTTCATGTTACACCCTGAAAATGGATGTAACATGAAACTTAGTATTAAAGGTAAACTTTGCCTATAAGTTAGAGTCTACACCTACAGTACCTAATTGGTCATTTTCCTTAATAGTGTATTCATTAGATAGGTGTTAACATGTTATAGGATGAAATCCCTGCTTACTTCCTGTCCTGGAACACAGTCTTACCGCAGGGTTTGGTACATATGTTGTATGAAAAGCCAAGATAGTAAGGGTGGCTTATCTTATGGCCCTTGTCCAAGTGCCTCTGATGATGGCTGAGGGTCCATGGACAAAAGAGTGGCCCTATCAGCTTACTATAGGTAATTTGGCCACAGTCAGCACACAGGGCAGAAAAGTAGGCAGGGTCAAGCTGGGTCAACAACAGAATAAAAAGCAGGTACCAAATTGGCAAAGGTACAGGTCCAACGTTATCATGCATCAGCAGCAGTCAAGCAATGAGGACAGGGTTGGTAACAATGAGATGCCCTGCTTTGCAGAAAGGTGCATAGTCAGAGTTATCAATAGAGGATCAGAAGGGGACCTGAGAGGTCATGTAGATGCAGGGTCAGTGGTGTATTTTGGTTTTGTGCTGCCCTAGGCAAAACTAAACATGGGCACCCCGCTAATCTAAATTTGCCCCATCCTTATTTAATCAATAATTTTGAAATACATTGATTTTTTTTTTTGCTTTTCCTCAATCTCTATAGGAGTCAAAATAAAATCAGTGAAAAACATCATAGTTCATAGTTGCCCCCCTGCAGCATTTTTATTGGACAGTTGGACCAATGGTGCTTTTCCATTGGTCCAATCGTCCATATTAGTGCAATGCCTCTGTATCCCACCTCAGCACAGTCTGTTGTATAACGCCCTCCCCTCACCAAAACCACACGTTGCCCTGTACACTCCTCCGATCACTCCTCCTCCTATCGCACACTCATCTCTGCCCTCCAGATTCAAACTAGAGTGCATTATGTCCTCTTCTACATCCTCAGATCACCCTGACTTCTTATAGACCTTCTCTATTTCCCACAGCTACAACGGGATCCCAGAATACCCCGAGCTCTCCCTCTCTTTACACCCAGCCCCTCGCAAGTCCTGTTATTTTCTCTCTCCCAGTGAACATGTAACCCCCCCCCCCACTAGATGCCAGATCTACCCACCTGCTTGTCAGGGGTCTTCCCGCAGTATCTTCCCCCTTCCTTTGTGGATGCCTGAGATCTTCTCCAACCACTGATCCATGAATCAGCGCTTCTCCATCAGCCCTGCTGAGCTGCGACTGATGGATGCGGCCGCTTCTGGATGACAGATCCTAGAGCAGGACATGTGACCAGCACAAACATTCTCCTACTGATGATGATACATTGTAACTTGCCGGGCAGATTCCATCCAATCCCAGAGTTCACGTGACAAGGGGATGCAGGAAATCGGGGATTACCATACACATGATGGGGGATGCAGGAGATATACATATACATATACACTAGCATTTTTTGCAGCCCCACTGGAAAGTGCCGCCCAAAGCAAATGCCTTGTTTGCCTTGCAGTAGATACCCCCTTCTCGGGGAGAGCCAGAGAATAAGGCTGGGTTCACACCTAGGCATATTGAATATGCACGTTTGTCGATTCGCGGTAAAAAAAACGCGCGACAAACGCCCGTTTCCGAGGGCTACTTGGCTGTATCCCAATGGAAACGCGAGACCAAAATGCCCCAAAGAAGTACATGTACTTCTTTGGGCATAGGCCGTTTTGTATCGCGTTCGGACGGGCGGAAATTCGGAAAGGTGTGAACCATACCCATAGAAAACAATGGGATTTAGATGTTTGACCATTTTGTAGAGCGTTTGTCGAGCGTTGAACGCACTACAAAACGTTCAGGTGTGAACCAGGCCTAAGGCAAGTTAGGTCAGAAACTCAAGAGAATTAGTTCAGGTGAATTGCAGAAGATCACTCAGCATCAGCCTTAAATATCCTCCTTGGTGTCAATGTTGGTGCTGAACATAAATCTATGCACACTTCCACACCCATAATTATGCTCAGTCACTCACTATCCAGTCACTTTGGTACAAAATAGGACAGCTGTAATTGTAGCATATACAGTATTCCTCTACAATCTATATCCTGTTCAAGAAGTTATTGTAACTTAGGCTTAATGGAATTAAGATGGCTTTCCTCATAACTCTATGAAAAGTATACGTTTTTAAAAAATATGTAGATCTTTTATTTTTCATAAAGGCAATGTATAATGAAAAGTGAAGCATAAAGACTAAGTGTCCCTTTAAAGCAAATTCCATAACCAAAATGTGCAATGCAAAACAAAATCTCCTCTTTGATCAGTCCCGTTCTGCATAATATCTGAAATGTAAACGTTCTGCAAAAGATGGGCTCCAGAAGTCACATATATACCCTTTGGATTTATATTAAGGCCTTCACATCTAATCACAGGGTTGCTTTTGAAGCTTATGGGACTCCAACAAGACCCAGAAGCCATAATGGAGCTTAAGTTCATACTCATGAGAACCAAAAAGAAGTATGTGGTGTGCACTACTGACAACTGCTGAGTGTTCCTTTATAATTAATACACAAAGATTGTATTGAATCAAAAGGCTTAGTGCAGAGATAAGAGATCATTAAAGCATTGATTGCCTCATTCTACTATGTTATGTTGTGTTAAGGCGGAACTCCAGGTAGAAATTAAAAACACAAATGAATATAGCTCTGTAATCATTACAACAACATTAAATATGTTTTTAATTCAAGCAGTGAATGGACATGGTATCAACCTCTTCCAGTCCCTGTGCAGCAGAACTTAGACCAGAAAAAGGAAAGGCAGCACAAGTAGCCACTCCGTTGTTCTGCTGTACAAGGAGCATGCTGATAGGAGGAAAGAGCAAGCGAGAGTGACAGAAAGAGGAGCACATCATTCTGCTACTTCGCTTTTCACTCTCCAGCCACAGGCTGAGAGAGAGAAAAAAGACCTATAATGCTGGCCATATACCTATAGATTAACCCTTCAAGAAGAACTCCAGGAAAACTGCAAGGATTAAATGCTCGTTTGTGTCTAGGGCTGAAGTATATGCTATTTTGTGAATCAGTTGTGTTTGGCATCTGGATCCCAGTGTGCAACCATGAGCTTTGCTACTGATACTTTTAGTGCAGAAGAAGGTAGGTATGGAAATGCAGAGGTTATCTTAGGTGTTAGGTTAGAGTTAAAGAAGAATTCCAGGAAAAAAATATTAAACTTTGCAGTGGGGCTACCCCAGTACTGCAAGGATTAATTTGCTCATTTGTGTCTAAGTGCTGAAAACGTCATACTCACCAGACCATCCGAGCCAGCTTGTTCTTAGACCGGTTTCTCTCCCCCCTCTGCTGCAGCTGTCTAAGGTTCCTGGTGTCATCACGCTCTATAGACTGTGCATAGACTGTATATAGATGTGAGGACGACGAGGAGCATTGCATCGGTTATACTCACCAGACCGCCCGAGCTGACTTGTTCTTAGAACGGTGTCTCTCCCCCTCTGCTGCAGTGGTCTAAGGTTCCTACTAAAAGTATCAGTAGCAAAGCTTCCGGTTGCACACTGGGGTCCAGATGCCAAACACAACTGATTCACAAAATAACCTATACTTCAGCCTTGGTGTCCTGAGGAGGTGTTGCTGTTTTTTAAAGAGGACATTTCCCACCTTTACATTTTAGAATTGCAAGAAAATTTTAATTATCAATTCACTTTTTTTTGCATCGTAAGATTTACTAAACAGGAGATAATTAATGCTAGGTTCTTCTTGTAAGTAATTTTTACCTGTATTGGCAGCAGAAAACTGCTGTTCTCCTTATAGTTCTTGTGTTCACCATTAGGCTGTCAGTTGCAGGGTTAGCTATATACTGTATTTTTACACATACACAGCAGTGAACTGGTGTAAAGTCAAGGGACATGAAGGGTCTGCTGCTGACTCATTAAACCTGCTGGGACTTTGTGGTCTACTGCTAGGCAACAAACCATTCCCAGCACAGCAAACATATAACCGCGGAACGAATGACCTCATCTTCAAATCAGCTATTTGATATACAGATCTGGCTGCTCCCCTCTTCAATAATACAGTACTGCTAAGGCAGCAGGTGCAGAATAAAAATAAGTGGCTTTTTCACATTTGAAAAGTAATCACTGTTTTGCCCGAACCCTCTGGCTATTTCAATTCCTGGAGCTTTGTTATCAAAATTTTTTTTCCTTTAGCCTTAAGTCTTCCGTAGAAAGAAAGCCCGACAAACCTTATCATTTTATTATCTATTCTTAAACCTGAATCATGGCAGTGGTGTGTAATATGTTGATACTGTTTCAAACAAGATAAGTCTGTCAGCAGCTTCAGTGGACCATAAAGAGGAAATAAATAAAATAAATCTTTGGTTTTGTCTGTGGACTTTATCCCTACATTTCAGAGCATTTGTCACCCTGGGGGATATTTTTTCAGTTTAGCAATGATATATGTTTGATCTTTCATTCTATGTAATTATCTTCAACACACATCCTGTATTAAAGTCAAACATGTTTAGGATCATACAAAATTACTTTCTTGCTCTAAGATACATGCGTGCATTGAGATACATTGCTATCTAATTGCATACCTCCTCTCGTTGTAATTTATGGGTGGAAATAAATTATTTGGTTTTTATTCAGCACATTTAACAGTCGTATGAATAAGGGCAATCAGGGTGAAATCACGATCTCACAAAACCATTTGTACATCTATGCTAAGTTTTCAAAATGTTCCCTGCCATTAAGTTAGCTAACCTAATAAAACAAATATACTGTACATATAAGTGTTATTCACATAGGATAAACAGGCACACAAGAAAAGGAACCACCTCATACCAGGGGTAAAGAGGCTGAAATTTCCAGACAGGGTTGTGTGCATGTGTTGGCCCGATATTGTGGGGGTGGGGGGGATGTGGTGAGGGGTTGTTAAAATGTATTTACACTTTTGCATTCAAATTGGGATAACACCTACTTTATATTTGTTACATATTGCCATTCACATAGCATGTGTAATATTGTTGTTTATTTTTATGTTTTTGGAAACTTTTTTTGTTTTACTTTTTTCTCATGGGGCTCCATGGTCGCCTGATGCAGACTCTCCCTTCCCCATGCAGCTCTTCAGCAGCAGATTGTTTCATATAGTGATCTATTGCTGGCTGCAATCGAATAGCAATATGTCACTACAGCAGCGATCTTCTGCTGCAGGCAGAAGATGGACAGAGCTATAACAGCATATTAAACATTGCTGCTTACCATTTTATTTGCTGAAAACCATTTACCATTTTACTTGCTTAAAAATCCTACCACTTCTATGTAATGTTAAGGGGGGGCTGGGGAGTAATGATTACCAGAAATAACCCTGTCTGAACTGTGCTGGCTGTTCTCTTTATCAGTTGTAAACTAGACTTGAACAGTGTCTGTCCTAACAAAGGGTTAAAGATCCCAAAGCTTGGGTGCTACATATGTTTGTTAATGCATTTTCCCTCAGTTTGTCCATCTAATTAGATTGTTTTCCCTTTGAAAACAGATTAGCTTGCAGTCCTATGTATAAACGTACTCCAAAGAAACAGCTAGAAAAGGTAAGATTTTTGTTTTTTTACTTTTTAGTTATGCTGTGTGAATGGAAACACATAAAAAACATAAAGAAGGTTATTCACTAAAGGGTGAACATAGCTGAACTGGAAAGTAAGCCAAACTCTTCATTCTTTTGTGAATAACCCTCATAATGTGTTTGTTTTTTTTCAAATCTGGCTGCAAAGGTGGAAATACAGCATAACATTATTTGTATTTATAATAATATGTAAAGCCAAATATTTTTCATTTTTGAGTAAAGTAGAGAAGGGTCAAAACACAAGTACTGGGTAGTGCTCTTACACACAGTTGGTAGTCCCGAACTCCAAATCCCCAGGAGACGATAGACACCACAGACTCTCTGCCTTCCCAGCCCATGAGTAGACCAATCCACTGGGACCCTCCAGATGCCAGACACAAGGGAAGGACTCTTACATGGATGGACACATAATACAGTTTCCTTCCCATTGTCAGGTTCCTTTGGGACCCCCATCAACTTCAACATCAACTGCCCCCATAGGCAGGGTAAACAGATTTTTCTTTTTGCAGACCGTGTCCTATAGGGAAAATTTACTTTCACTAATCACAGCAACACACATTAAGGGATCTATTCACAAAGCTGCCGTAGTGAACAACCGACCCAAAGTGAAGTGAGCCGAACACTGTTCGGCTATTCACTTCAGGTTTGTACGGCTGATTTCAGCTGTATATCGTCTGAAATCAGCCGTACATCGGGTGGCTTCAGGTCGGCTAAACATGCTCAGCATGTTCGGCCGACCTGAAGTGCAGAAGGAGTTCGACTCAGCCGATCCAACATCTTGATCGGCCGATCCAAACCTCCGGCAGGCTACTCGCTACTGTTTCGGCCTATTCTCATAGATGCCGAACAGCAGTGAGTGAATAGTCGAATGGCGCTGAGCGGCATTCGGCTCGGCTATTCTGCTCGGTACCTCTGTGGTTAAAAAAGTAGAAATAGAAAACGATTGGGCAGAGCTAGCAGTGACAGCTAGTTACCTAGAAACCAGGGATGGCCATGTGTCATTACACACTGAGAACCCGCCGGAGCCGCTGTGATTTTACAGCGGCTCCGCTGTGTTCTCAGTGTACTGAGGAGCTGCAGTGTAATGACAGAAGGCATCCCTGGTTACCAGGTAATCAGGGACGCCTTCTGTCATTACACACAGAACCCAGTAGAGCTGCTGTGATTTTACAGCGGCTCCGACGGGTTCTCAGTTTAATGATAGAACAGCATCCCTGATTATCTGGTGACCAGGGACGCTGATCTCTCTGCAAGTGGCCGGAGCCAGCCGTGAGATGACGGCTGGCTCCGCCCAACTGTTAGAAGCAGGCCGATGGCCGGCCGTTTGGCCAGCTTAGAATTTTCCCTGGGCTCAGTCGAGCCGAAGCATATGTCTTCGGCTCGACTAAGCCCCTCTGCCAACTTCGGGGGCTGTACGGGCTATAGTGAATAGCCCATACAGTAGCCCTGAACCGAAGGTGTCCTAGGCCCGAATCTACCCGAAGGATCAGCCGAAGCTACGGCTAGATCCTTCGGTAGCTTTGTGAATAGAACCCTAAGTGTTCTTATGAAATGTGGTGCCAGTGATTGTGAATAGCATCCAAATGTACCTATCTTGCAGTGCACCATAATCGCATGGCAATGGACTACTTGCACTGTTTTGCTAATAACGAGGCATTTTGGTGAGTTAGTCAGCCCTGTCAAATGAATGTTACAGTTGTTACCAATACAAAGGTTTCCCCTTTATTCCCTCTATTCCTGTTCTGGGGTCAACTCAACATTTTGAATTTTTCCCTCCCTTTCAGATCTGGTGGCAATGGTTCTCAGGACAAATAGAGAGGATGAAACTTCCCACCAGCGACAAGAGCAGCAATAAAAACATGACAGAGTTGCTAATCTTTCCCTACTTTATTCAGAACGGAAAAAAAAAAGTTTGGGTTTTACTTTGGACACACTTTAATTTTTATATAATGACATGATCTGGACTTTATTGTAATACCTGTGCAAGGCTGAGTCTGGCAATATGAAGCAATAGTCTGAGACAGAGTCAAGCAAAGAGCCGACATCAAAGTAATTGAAACACATAACCAAAGGTCACTACAAATCCCAATCAAAAGAAGGTCAAAAAAGAAAATAATTCAGGTTAGCAGCAAGAAACCACAGCAATGCAAGCGTTGCAGCTATATACTGTACTCTGTCATGGTGAAGTGACACTTACTAAGAGGCTATACAAAGGGAAGCTACAAGGTATTTTCGTTCAGTGCATCAGAACTTTTTAAGAGATACTTTCTCAAAGCTTTCATACAGTAGAAGTATTGTTCCATGCAACTTACTTTTTGTTGTTGTTATCAGTTTGTTGTTTCTCTGTATTATGAGGGTAGTTGACATAAAAAAGTGTAGTTCTCACTAGAGAATCTGTATCTTAAAGTGACACTAAACTCCGGAGTTAAACCTTAAAAATGCTTTCAAATACTTATTAACAATAGTGTATTTTATTTGTTTATCACTGGGCTGTAGATCCTCATATCATCTCTGAATTCATGCTGACACTGTCCTTCCTTCTGGAGGGTGGCTACTTATGTTCCCCATGGTCCCTGTGTGTGTTGTCAAGTAGCCACCGCTACTTTACTAAACTAGACTAAACAAGAGATTGTAGTCCATCACAGGAGTGAGCTTGGAGCGGTGGCTACTTGACAACACACACAGGGACCATGGGGAACAAAAGTAGTCACCCTCCAGAAGGAAGGACAATGTCAGCACCAATTCAGAGATGATTTGAGGATCTACAGCCGAGTGATACACAAATTTGATACATTTCTGTTAATAGTTAAGGTAGTTGAATATATTTTTAAGATTTAATTCATGGCTTTTGTGTCAGTTTAAGGTGTGCAAGAAGCACACTTGCTGAATGACTGTTAAAACAACAGTAGAGGCCAAACAAAGAATGTATTGGTTTCAATTGGTTTTTAAAAATTTGAATCGAGAGAAGCAATGAAGGGACTGTATAGTTCTACTAAACTGGAAGCACATCCTGCTAACATAATAAAGACATTTTGCGTCCCCCAGATAAACATAACATTGAATCAAACTATAAGAGAAATGTTTCTGAAACACCCTCCCAATACAATTGATCCCTCCTTCTAATTTTAATTAATCCCCAATAATATTTGTAAATAACCTTAAAAGCCCCAAATACTAACCTGATTTTTGGACTAATCCAGAGTCTTCATTCCTCTGGACTGAATAGTGATAGGGATCTTTTTTGTGTACCAATGATACTGCCTGGTTATGTGCACATTTTCAATTGGCTGTCCATTGGTGGGAACTTTGCTGGTCCTGAACACTCCAGTAGTGGAATGATGATGTACAATGAAGTCTGGAAACAAGACAGGTTGGTAGAGCACCCAGATTGTAGCAGTGGATAACCAGTTGCTGAAAGAGGCAATGCAATTAATCACTTGATGGCAGATTCAGGTGAGTAAAAAAATCAGCTTTGGATTATTTTTTTATAAAAAAGCAGGGAATAATGGGAGCAAGGGCAGGAGCTTTCGATTTTTCCAGAAGATGGCCTTGGATCTGAACTCAAAATTGAACATTTGCTATGTTATAGAGAACATTTAGAAATGTTAATTGTACGAATGCCTAGGCACTCTTGTGCCTGTTTCCTCATAGTGGTATATCTCCAGTGTGAGATCTAGTTCACTGCTGCTTGTAACTGCTAGTCTTCAGGAGATTTGGTGATGCCATTATTGTGCTACTCGATTTTCTCCTTACTGGAGGCTCTAACATGAGAAAACAAACCCTCCCTCTACCAAGATGGCTGGATCCACACAGAGAAACGGTGGCAAACAAGGTAGTAATGGGGGAAGATCAGCTACAGGGAGTTTACGAGCAGCACTGGTGACTAGTTCATTGCAACATTTTGGGAACAACATCCAGTGTTCAGTTACTCTTTAAAACACACTGATTGAATAACATTAGGCTGATCACATTAATATATGTAAGAAAAGAAAAAAAAAAACTTTACTTAGCTTCCTTTTAAAGGGAGCATGAGTCAATCCCAGAACCAAGTTTTTAATGTTTGTACACATGAGCAGACATGGTGCATAAGCAGAGCGCTAGGAAGCATGGGCATAAGGAGGTGAAGTTTTATACAATTCCAGGCAATGGCTAATTTGTATTTACTGCCCAGAATTGTGGGCAATAATATTACCTATAAACCACACAAAAATATTGAACACCGAACAGTAAATCAGACTGCACACATAATCTGCGAACAAATGGATACTGCTACATCAGAGAGGATCGTGTGATAGAATCTCAAACACCCAAAACATGCCTTTGAAATTGTGTTTTCTGCTTATAAATTCAGCATGAATGCCATTGTACAAGACATATGGAATCTATCATCACTTCTATCAAAGGTATATGCAGTCGTCCCTTAGAACCAACAATTCCTGTTAAGGCAGAGGACATTTGCTTTGTATAATTTTCTGTTATTTGATATATTGCAGAGAAAAAAAGAGGAGCTAACCTAAATGGATTCTCTTATAGGTGGCAGAAAGTGATTTGTGACTGCATATATTTTAAAAAAGCAGATATTTTTTAAGCGAATGTGATAATTCAGTCAATGCAGTCAAACTTCTACATTGACAATATTATTACCAGAATAATATATTCACAGAAGGCTGAATTATTCTGAGCCAATCACATTTATTTGCAGGTGTCCCCAGATGAGGCATGACTTGAATGGAAGAAGTGGAGACATCTCAAGTACACAAAAATCTCTAAAAAAACTCCTGCAAAAGGGTTAATAAGGGGGGTGTATTATTTTATGTGTGGGTGGGGGGGAGGTGTAACGTTGTTGAGCAGTGTATTATTGTGCTTTAAGCTGGCCATACACCTTACAACCATTGCACGACTTTCGTTGTGCGATGGTTGTAAGGTCATTAAAAGCTCGTACAATCTGCCCATCTTGGACAGGCAGATCGTACTTGCGATCATCGCAAGCCCTCCCCGCTGTTCGGGGCGGGCCTGGGGTGGGGTTGGACTTGGAGGCGGACATGGGCAAGGTTTGGTGGGACAACTGGTGGAGAGTAAGGTTTTTGCCTGGCTAGTAGGTCTAGACTTGAAATGTAAAGACTTGAAGTACAGCATAGGTCATCTATCATGAAAGGGTAGCATCACGATAGGTCATTCACACTCCATACACTGTTTAGATCTGTGGTTTAGTTGTTGTGGTGCTCGTAGTGATGACACGGATGGCACTGCGGTTCAAGGATCACAGAAGCTGAAGATCACCAGCACTCACTTAAAGCATGTAGTCTCTGCTTATTTATAAAAGTAGCGTGTCACAAGTGTCATTTAGCCAAATATCCGATGCCTATCTTGAAAGGGGATATTCCAATATACTTACTATTCTTTGATCCATCCACACTCTCTTAACATGACCCCTTCCAAAGCTAGAAAAGTACCACAGAGCCATCTATGTTAATGTGTATCTAAACCCAACAAAATGTAATATATAACAGCTTGCCGGTTCCTAAATGTGGTGGCAGCATTAGTTTTCTTTCTCCAGGCTTTCTTTCCTTTATTTTCAACTGGTGATCTTGCCAGTAAAATACTTCCTGGCCTACAGTGCAACGTTCACTCACTATACTGGATCATTTCTGCTCAAAAAGGTTTTTTCTTTTGCTTTTTTGTAAATATAGACACAAGAAATATATACATTCCCATTTTACATGATTGCATCCATGGTGTTACAAAGAGTATTATAATACTAATCATTGTTGCAGATACGGTACACAGTCAGCATACATGTAAGAACTGGATAGTTCATGCAATATGATGAGTCCAGTATGAGTCCTGAACTCAACCTGATACAACACCTTTGGGATGACTTAGAGCGCAGACTGCAAGCCAGGCCTTCTCGTCCAACATCAGTGCATGACCTCAAAAATACGCTTCTGGAAGAATGGTCAAACATTCCCATAGACACACTCCTAACAGATGTGAACACGACCATTAAAGTAATGGGATTCCTCCCGTTGATTGTTGCAGTGTTTAGGCACTTGGGCTACAAAACGCTCAGGTGTGAATGGGGCCTTAAGGTTTTATATAAGTTACATATAGTGTCATCATGTTCCTTACTTTTAAACATCAGGTTTGTAATCATTTGAGTTTAAGAATTTCAGGAACCTAGATCATTCTTTATGTTTGTCCACTATGATCAACAGATCCTCACCATACAGTAAAAAAAATGATGATCTAAAGGGGTTTCTAGGTCTGAAGATGTGGAGTTCCTCCCTCCATCCCAGATACAGGTGGACCCAAATTTGGCTCCCATAGAAGCACCTCATCTCACTTCATCACTTACCATCAAACAAAAGATAATAATATGTCAACAGATGTTAAAATGTAAATTTAAAATAGTGGATTGGGGATGTGTTGACATATGACCGTGGAACTGGAAAGAAGGGCTAAAAAATGAATGAAATGGATAGAAGGTCTGAGGTATGAGGACCGTGTTCAAACCTTTTTCACCTTAGAAAAGTGGCAATTAAGAGAGGACCTTATTGCAGTCCTCAAAATCACCAATGGGGACCACACTATTAGGAACAAACTATTTAATTCCAAAACTGTATTAAGTACCCAGGGACACAACAAGAGGTTAGAAGAGAGGGGGTTCAATCTCAGAATTTGCAAGGGGCTTTTGACTTTGATAGTGGTGAAAGTTTGGAAATTCCTCCCACAGGCGGTGGTATCTGCTGATAACATTGATAAATTCAAGAAACTTCTGGATGAGTTTCTTCTTTCGCAGAATCTACAGCGATATGGGAAGTGTTAGAGCCAGAAAAATATACACACACACACACTCACATAGATAGGTTGAACTGGATGGACCTTGGTCTTTATTCAACCTTACCTACTATTTTACTATGTCACTATGACCATACATGTTAAAATCCGGCCATACAAGCTCTGTACAAGCAACTATAGGCTTATCAAAACTATGTAATATGAAGACTTCCTAAACTAACCAATTAATTGGTATCAAATCAGGTAGACCTCTGCGATACATACCTGTTGGTAGTTCTAAAGAACATTGTACAATAAGATTGTAATGTGTGTGGTGAGCTTATAAGGGAGCAATCTTGCTGCATCAGTCAAACCTCAATCATCTCCACTCTCAGGGGCGTAACTAGAAATCACAGGGCCCCATAGCAAAATTTTGTATGGGGCCCCGTGATTTCTAGTTATACCCCTTGCAGAGCCCACTCGAGATTCCACCTGAGGGTGAACCTGCAGAGCCCACCATAGAGTCTCTATGGTGGGCTCTGCAGGGTCACCCTCAGGTGGGCTGGTCGCACTCCTTACCTGTCCGCCGCCTCTTCGTTCACAGTCGCTGATGGGCCCCGCCTCCTTCGTCACCGGGCCCGCCTCCTTCTTCGTCACCGGGCCCCGCCTCGTCCCCTGCTGCTGACCACGGGCCCCGCCTCCTCCTCCACTGCTGATGCTGGCTCTCAATGTTGGCTCTGTGGAGAGGAACGCACTGCTGCACAGATTACTGTCAGTGATCTGAACAGCAGCGGATTTGTCTTCAGCCACCAGTGAAAGCCACCAGCAGAGGATCCCATAGCGACCCAGGCAGCCCGCACGGCATCTGGCCGGGCCCCACTGTGCCTCAGGCTCCATAGCGGCCGACTGGGTCGCTATGGTGATTGTTACGCCACTGTCCACTTAGTAATCTCTGTTGAGGTGGGATCTTACTTTACCTTCGATGACATAACCTGTACAATGTAGCCGCTTAGACAGTATGAGACTTCCACCGGTGTTATGAAAACAAAAGTAATTGTAAGCATGTATGCGTATTAGAGGAAGAATTTTGTGCATGGTCCCGTCTAATGCAAAAAGCTGTGACACATTAAAGAAATATTAGAGTCTCTTGAAATATGATATGTTTATCATAAAAAAAGATTGATTTGATTTAAATCTCTTTTACATTGTGGAATTCATTTAGGATAATGCTCAAAAAAGGATCAGTTAAATGAATAAAATACTTTTCCTGTGTTCTCTATTTTTATATATGTCATGCAACAAAAAAAACGGAAAGAAAATGTTCTAATATTCTGCCAGGAAAATGTTAAGGTAAAAAATATATGGAGATATTTCATAGAAATAGAAGACAGATGACTTAGAGAACAGTGATCAGTAGTGAACAGCATATGAGAAGTACAAAGTATTAAAGGAGTTATCCACTTAAAATATATTTGCATCAAAACATTTTCCTCCTCTCCTACATCGGTTAAAGCTCACCCATCTGGGAACAGACTCCTATGGCTTTCTGGGGTCTATGTGGCCTCTGCTGCAACTTCTGAGAGACCAAAATCAGCTGCTTGTCTTTTTGTTATACTTTGAGGCACCAGAGTTAGAGGTGAGTGAGTCAATTTGCCGGATTTGGGATTTGACTCCAGATTGTGCTAGTTCAGTCAAGGAAGAGAGCCACAAACGTTTGGTGGTCTACATCAGCCTTTCTCAACCAGGGTGCTGTGACACCCTGGTGTAATTCCTGGCCTCCTCAGGGGTGCCTCAAAATTTTGAGGTAGTGGGACTATGATGTGAAAGGGGGGATGAAGACTGATGTAAAAGGGCTCCTGTAAAAGGGGAACTCTGATGTGAAAGGGTGGGGGGGAATTGGATATGAAAGTGGGGCTTCTGATGTGAAAGGTAGGCTCCTGATGCAAAGGGTGACTTTGATGTGAAGGGGGAGGGGGAATCTTAATTTGAAAATGTAATTCATGCTGCAAACACTTTAAATAAGCATTATGCTATTCACATTTGTAAAGCACATTGCTTTATGAATGCTATATACATGTACAAACACAAAAAAAATCCCAGCACAATTATCAGCCAGCCTGCAAAAAAACACAAATTACACTGTCTATGAGGGTTAAAAACAGAGGTTTAGTTGCACAACTTTTGCAAGATTTCTGGAAGCTGCACTGCCTTCTCAAGGCCCCTCTGTGTAGTGTGGCCCTAACTCTAATCTGAGTGTCTCCATCTTGGAGCATATATAGCAAAGGATGAATTGGGTGCAGGTTCACCAGGAGACAGCCCATTCCTCCTTAAAGGCATAGGGACACACCAGAAGCCAAACACATCACAGTGGCAGCTGAAGCCCCCACAAATCCAACAAGTGAAGCACATGGAAGCCATTTATAAATGTGTTGACTTTTTGCACAGTTTATTTGTCCAGCAAAACCGCAGGTATTTTCGTTCTGTGCGAGTTATCCAGCTGTAGTGAGAATGTTCTTAGTTTAATTTCTCTACTGGTCAAATGTTCTTCAACAGGTATATTCATAAAGAACTGATGGGGAAAATACCACATTATAGCCACTAGATGGAGCTGAGGATCATAGGGAAAAAAATGTCAATAAGCAAATTCAATGTTATAATTCAAGAAACCACTGGAGGGAATGAACATATAACCTTGTAACCATTAATACTACAGCAATAGCAATGGTTATATTTACAGTATATGCTCATTCCCTCCAATAGCCTCTTGAATAGTTTGCATGCTCTCCATGTGCTTGTGTGGGTTTCCCACGGGTACTTCGATTTCCTCCCACACTCCAAAGACATGTCGGTAGGTTAATTGGCTCCTGTCTAAATCTGCCCTGTATGTATGCATGTGAGATTAGATTGTAAGCTCTTTGAGGGCAGGGACTGATGTAAATGTGCACTATTTAAAGCTCTGCGTAAATTGTAGGTGCTATATAAATACCTGTAATAAATAAAAATAAATAAATACAATTGTAACCTTGCATCTCATTGCTATCATGTATTATTTTGTCATGATCCTCAGCTCCATCTAGTGGCCATATTGCAGTACCTATAGCCTATACACCTATAGAAGAACATTAGACCAGACGAGAACTATTATTATTATTATACAGGATTTATAGTGCCAACAGTTTGCACAGCACTTTACAATATAAGGAAGACATTACAATCACAATACAATTTAAGACATGATGTTATGGAGGGCCCTGCCCGTGACACTAAGGACATTTGTTTTTGCCACATACTCACAATAGCTGGTTAACTTGCACTGAAATATTTTACTTGCAGTTCCGCTGGACGATTAAGCTATGGAAATGTTATTTTATAAATAGACCCTTGATGTAATTTAAAGCACTTAATAGCTTTTTATACACCTAAAACCACCATAAACCACCATCATTTCGCATTCACAATCGACTCCAATGAATTTTGCCTGTAGGCAAAATTTCCTTGAAAAAAATGACTAATTTCACAGGAGCAAAATACCTAATTCTTAATATGTGGCTAAATGGTCTGCTGGAAATGATTGAGAGTGGACCCGAGGAGGCACTGGAGAGGAGATAAATGCTTTTGACATCATAAGGTATGAAACTAATTGAGACATTTTGGGTTTTACTCCTGTGCTGGGGCAATATAGCCCTGGTCCTTTTTGGTGCTTTGGTAATGATTATGACTACAGTTCTTGATGCCTACCTAGAGTATGATTGAAAACCAGCTGCCCAAATTATTGTTGTCTCTTGATGGACCTTGGTTCTGCCCATAACTTGCCACTTCATTTCACCCACAGTCTCAGTATGGGACGGTAGCATCAAGAAACCAAATCCCATCCCTGTGCAAGGGTTCCTGGACAGGCATTACACTATAGAAACAGGCTTTATATACTAGTATACCCCAAAGATGTGTTGATAAAGCAGTAAAACACCAAAGATCTCTGTTTTTGAGTTCATTGTTAATCCAAATGGAATATTTGCTTCCTTTTTTTACTCTACATACTTAGCATTTAAACAACCATTTTTAAAACATGGATTGTAATGTTTTTCTGAATTTATTTCCATTAGTTTTCAATGTCTGTGGGTGGTTAAAGGGGTAGTGCCGATTTGCATAACAACATCCTTATTTTTCACTAATAAGCCTAATTGCCTCTGAGCCAGATGGTAAATGAGACAAGTGAAGGAGGCTATTTATCAATTTATAGATACGCCATACACCACGAGTAAGGTTTTTAAAGGGCAACCCAACTTAAAGACATGGAAAAAAATGTCCCATGTTCGTGAATGAAATGTAACGACATTCATTAGAGCTTCCGATCACTTTAATTGGGAAATATATCAGTTTCTTTGAATTACTGTTTTAACATCTTTCCTACTGTAAAGTGTTTTCCCTTGTATTAAAAAAAAATGGTAACTACGACACAGTGAATTCGAATAAAAATAATATGCTTCTGTTTTTTAAACAAAATAATTCTGATGTTAAAATCAATGGTGTTAAAAATGAATGTTTTTTTTACAGTTTTGTTGAGAAAACAAAATCCCCCCTCAGGTCATCTCGTTTCACATTTTAAAAATTTCAGCCAACTATTGTAGACCTTTGCCAGTTTATCTTTAACAGATATTTAGATCTTTAGATAATGTGTCATCTCAGTGCACTTGTTTACAGAAGAACTGTAATTGTTTTTCTACCCCCCGCACAGACGGTGTTAAGTGCCAATTTTTAGCTATAGACTCACCCGTACTGCATTGTGAGTGTTAACTGCTTATTTTGATCTAGCGGCTAAAGTAAAGAAGATATACTAACCTGTTCCTCGGCCCGTTGGGCTACTGGACTGGTCTCCAAAGCTTCCTCTACGCCGGGCTCCAGCGGCCTAAGGACCCGTGGCAAGTGCATGAGATGTGGGACATTCCACTGCAGGAGTTGAGGGGGTGAGAGCTGGCCAAGGATCAGGCAAGTATATCTTCTTTATTTTGGCCCTTAGAAAAAAAAACCCAAGCAGTTCACCTTTGCAGTATGGGGGTAGCTCCAATGCAAGGGTTAATTTATCAAATCAAGCCCTCATTGACCTCTGTAGCTAAAGATAAATAACGTTCACAAATTTGAACTTGGTGAACAGCGATTATGAAGAAGATGCAAAAATCCTAATTGTAAGTTGCACATAAATCTCCCCCATATTCTCAAGGGGCCCCAGTTTTTTGAGAGGGGCCCTATTGTTTCTGATTTCCCCTCCCCCCTTCCACACTATCCTAATATCTAGGAGAAGAGGGCATTTTGTCTAATATAGCACATATTCTGTATCTATCTACCCAATAATCTATTTACTCTACACAATTGTATTTTGTTGTATCATGTTTTATTACTGATATTAGTTAAAGCAGATCTAGACCCTAACTAGATGACATTTAGTTTGCTGAAGCATTGTATATAATATACCAATTACCATAAAAAAAAAATACTGGTTTCACTTTTTTTTTTAAATCTTTTTTTTTCTCAGTGCTGTCAATCTCCTCCAGCTTCTTTGCAGCCACTTCCTATGTACAAGTGATCCAGCAGTGGCTGCATATAATTGCTCAAGGTGAGTTTTGTAAGGGCGGCAATGGTAGAAAATTCTTGTGCAATATGCATTGTCTCTGAGATATTTAACCTGAATTTCCTCAACTCTCATGCTTGAATATTGAAAATGAACTAATTTATTAGCTTGGTGCTCTCCAGGAGAATAACAACATTTTTATATTTTAATTAAAATAATAATAACTGACAGATGCAGAAATGTACACGCATAATTACGATGAACACAGCTTCGACTAATCTGCACTGAAGACAGCAGCAAGTCCAATGGGAAAGTAAGCATAGAGGGTCAAAGGTCAGGCTGCTCTCCAATTAAACCCTGGTGAGGGTCAAAGGCCATTTGAGAGACCTAACATGAGAAAAGTTTTCCATATGCAGCTAAGCTCTGTAAGATGATCAGCCTGTTTCAAGAGCTGAGCACTCTCAGTTTATTTGCTGTTGCTAATCATCTTTTTATGCTCTTCTTCTTTTTATTTGACCAGTTTGTTAAACTTCAAAGCCAAGTGGTGATGTGGTCATCCATAGTCAGCAGTGATATCTCATCCTCAATAGATTTAAAGGTTCTGTATTTCCCACACATATATTTACACATAGATAAGAATGGTAAATGTGGGATATACAGAACCGCTTTCGGTAGAAGTCATTCATTGGTTTTATTAAGATTACTTTGTAATTGTTAGGGATTTATATATGTAGCAACCTGCTATAAGCGGGATTGACTCTAGTTATTACAGGGGCTAATCTAAGGTCACTATCTCACAAGCATGCTAGGGCCAACTTAGACAGGAGCCAAATAAGCTTCCAGCTTTGGTTTGGGAGGAAACCGGAGTACCCAGAAGAAACCCATGCAACCACAGAGAGACCATGCAACTCCTAGCAGATAGTGCCCCTGATGGAATTTGAACGGGGACCCCCAGTGCTGAAAGGCAGACGTGCTAGCCACTATGCCACTCTGCTGCCTCATTAAAGTTAGTTATTCTAGGCTGCAGTTAGCCTAAACTTAGATTTATAGAGTTATTGCTTTCGTTGGATTACCCCTAAACTCTGTTACCATTTGCCGGCTGCCTAGGGACTGTCCTACTCCTCCCATGCTCGCTTCTAGGACTTCTCTAGAGTCTCTCCCATCCTTTAGAACTCTTTACCCCAACCTGCCCGTCTATCTCCCACTCTGACTGCCTTTAGGTGATCCCAAAAGACTCATCTCTTCAGGGAAGCCTGTCCCACCTCAAACTAACCACTCAACCATCACATTCTCAAACAATTCATTCCCGCCTTACCATCTTGTCTTGGATTGTATTATGATTGTAATGTCTTCCGTATATTGTAAAGCACTGCGCAAACTGTTGGAGCTATATCAATCCTGTATAACAATAATAATATTAATAATAGTATAACCTGAGTTATGCATTTTTATATTTCCCTGGCCAACCACTAGTTGGTTAATTGCTAGTGGTTCATGCTGGGGAAGGATGAAAATATTTGGAAGAACCTTCAGTGAGCTCTCTTGCCTCCAAGGCTTTGCCTGGGAAGGACGTGCTGCTGTTATTTCTGACTTCCCATGCCCAGGGAGGACTAGTTGAAGAGAAGCACAGGGCTTGGGCCTGAAGCTTGCACTTCCTGGCTAGAGGTGTTGCCTGGAATGAAGCTGAGGAATGAAGCTGAACCTTGAACTGAAGCACCAAGGATCAGTGATGTGCGGTACCTCTTCTTCCAGGTGAGGCATTCCCCAGCTTCGCTCCTCACACCCCCCCCCCTGGCTGAAGCCCCACCCCATGTCTGACAAATCCCGACCCCTGCCAGACGAAGCCCCACCCGCAACCTAGTGTAAAGGAGGAAGGGAGCAGACAGGGAGGAGCCTCCCTGTCCCTCACTTGCTCCTCACTGCTGAGGCGCTCCATCCATGACAGGTTACACAGCGGGGAGGATTTCCCTGCTGTGTAACCTGTTAGATGCCTAACTGAATGGAGAAAAAGCTGTCAACTTCAGACTTGAAGCTGACAGCTTTTTCCTCCATAATTCTAGGTGAGGCTCTGCCTCCCCTGACCGCACGTCCCTGCCAAGGATGAACTTCTGCTGCGAGAGGACAGTTTCAAGAAGCTGTGTAGAAGCCTGGACCTCACAAGAAGTCTGGTGGGCAGTCTAGTGAGATAAGTACTTTAACTGTTGTTCAGTTTGTCCTAATATACAGTACAGAATGCCAGTCTCAATTTCTCTGTATGACTGGGAGCATTATATGGAGGCTGTGATCTGTGCAGTATTTTTGGGGTATCCTGTGACCATTATCCTCTCTCTATAGAGTTTATTAGTTCTTTAAAGGAGAACTAAGGGGCAACGTTTTTTTTTCCATAGTTCTCCTCAGGGTCACGAGAGGAGATCCTGTCCAGCATCCCATGACACAAAACTCAGCATACTGTATAGTGCCACAGCTGCGACGGATCCCAACAATACTTTAGAGATCCACCCCACTGGCTGATTGACAGCTGGCCCTGCTGTACCCTCCCCTGTCCATCGCTCCAGTCAGCGATGGAGGATCAGAGAGGGGGGGGGGGGGGGGGGGGGGGGGAG
>NW_017306566.1:650077-653428 GCF_000935625.1 Nanorana parkeri
AAACTAATTTTTTGGCAGTGCACATGTCTAACAACTATTGGTAGAACAGGTAGAGTAAAGCTGACCCTAGACAGTGGGGGAGAAGAAAGAAGAGGTAGAAATACAAGAAGCATGAGTATTCTGACTTGAATCTCAGTGAGCTTTTTGTATTTCTTCCAGATCTGTGCAGTATTCCAGTGTGAAATCTTAGCAATGTGCAGGAACTTCCTGTAATAAAGACCAGTCACTGCTGCTAATCTTTCCTTGTGCAGGGTGACTGGTCTTGTCCCTGCCTCCTCCTGTAGTTTTCTGCAGGCAGCCTATAGTGAGGGGACCTGCTAAGTCCCTCCCACAGTTTTGCTTTCTGCACAGCCTATGAACAGCAGTGAGGATGTGTGAGTTTTCAAAAGCATTTGGTAAAAAGTGAATTAATATTCTTTGTGACTTTTGCAAAGTATATTTAAAGCGGAACTCCAGAATTTTGAAAAGTTAACCCGTGCAGTGGGGCCACCCCCACACTGCAAGGGTTAAATGCTCGTTTTGTCTAGGGAGTGAAAAAAAAGAATATATACTTATCCGATCCTTGATCCTGCCTGTCTGCTAGACCGGTCCCTGGAGCCTGTTCTCCCCGTGCTCCAGCAGTCTAAGGACTGTGATGGTATCATGTCTTTACAGGTCTATTAGACTTGAAGACAGCAAGAGACATACCAAGCAGAAGTGGAGGGGGAGGGAGGTAAGCGGTCACTGTCACAGAACCAAGGACCGTGTGAGTATATCTTCTTTATTTGCATCTCTAGAAAAAAATGAGCATTTAATCCTTGCAGTGCAGCGGTAGACCACTGCAATGGTAAACTTTTCAAAATCCTTGTGTTTTGCCTTAAAGGAAAGTTTTTGTGCCTGGAGTTCAACTAAAAGTGAGCAATATTATTACATGTCATTGTTATATTGTTTTGCATTTATTATAGATGACCTTTTCATGTGACTCTAGTTCTGGCATTTTGTCATTGACTTAAGGATCATTTGGTGCATTCTGTGGAAAGGGATTTATTAAACCAAACGATAACCAGGAAAAAGCATGCTTTACCTTCCTCCTTATAAATACAAAGCTTTTATCTTGGTTTTTCTGGTGGACCTGACCAGATGCCCAATGCTAGTTTATGGACAGCCAGGTCTAAACAGATGTGTATCCGTTTACACTGGTTACCTCCGTCTTCGGCATAGGTCCAGAAAAACAATTTTCCATTTCATCGGGCCTGATTGTGTCGAGTTGGGGGTAACTGGGTATAATCCAATGCACATCCGTTTAGACCCAGCTGCCCATAGACAAGCATTGGGAATCTGATTGGGTCCTCCTGTGAGTTATTTAGACTCCCCACAGACTGATATGGGGTGCGGCAGTTTTAGTTCTTGAAAAAATAAATTGGACAGACATGGACACAGCGCTAACATTCGATCTGTACTGTTCCTATTAGGAGGAAAACCATACACAGATCCCCGCCTGATCAGCCCATGTGAAAAGGGCCTAGGGGCAGGTTCACACCATTTTCCAGACCAGATCTGGTCCGGAAAATGGCGTGAACCTGTCCGCAGTTCCAGTGCATTCCAGACCAGACATGCAGTATTTTTCTGGTCTGGTCTGCAACGGACTGTGCTGGTGTAAACAGAGCCCAGAAATAGCATAGGGATACATTAGGATGCATTTTGGGTCCGGAAACAATCTGGTCTGGAGATGATCTGGATGTGGTGTGAATGGGCCCTAAAGGAGACAAGGCTAACATTAATTCTGCTATTTTTTTTCTAGGATGTGCATATGTGCCGGTCATAAACATATGATGATTTTAGTTTTTGCACAGCATGCTGCTTAACCAACTGATATAGTTAGAAAACTGGCACTTGTATAAGATGACTCAAAAGAGTATAGATGGAGGCCTTGTGATTAAGAAATACAAATAACAGTAGAAAAGAAATGGGAGCATAAGTGCATTTGTTGACCATGGTAACCAATCAGGGTTCATCTTCTCTTCTCTGGGAAACTGAAACAAGTAATATGCCTCATCACTAAGTCCCACAACAAGTTTTTCTTTCATAGACTCCCTAGTGTATTGCGCTTAATAACAAGCCATTCACATGAGGGAAAAACCCAAACATAACCAGAAGAGTTTGACAAAAAAAATCAATACCACAATTATTATGTATTGACCACATTATACAGCTCTGTAACCATAAAACAGCTTGACCCATACAATGAAATACTCAATAGTAAGATTCCTAACAAGACATACATTTACAGCGTATATGTAATGGGGAAGGGGACAGCTACACAAACTTTGATACAGTTTATAAACCTATATGGGTCTCTTTATTTGTTTAATCTCAAATGTAAACATTTTTCCCCATAGAGAGAACCCACTATAGGACAATTAATCTCCAAAATATATATCAAATCCTTTTATTATCTCAATTCATTAACCATATAAATACAAATAAACAAATATTTAAAATTCTAAAATCTGTCCCTTCTATCCTAACCACGGCTATGTAATGAGTGAATATCCAATGTATGTAGTTATGACCTCAACTATGAATGACTGTTGACTTTATCTAGATGGATATCACCGTTCGTAAAACTTGTGCATAGGTAATAGTGTGTCTCATTACCTATATTGCACATTAGTCCATGAATCCAACAATGTTATCAACTCCATTAATGTTTGAATACCCTTTCATTTAATGCTTGTATCTAGAATTTCTGTATTAATTGATAATACAATATCCAAACGTTTATCTGGATTAATCCTTCAAATTTGCACATAAGAATAGTCTTTACATGTACTCAGGGGCATGGGTATAGTACAACCGCCCTGCTGTATTTGCTCAAGCATTAGTTCTCACAGCAAAGGCTGCCTTCCACTAGATATGGGTACCTCCGTGTACTCAAAAAAATATATACGCAAATGAGGGGGAGGAATCCTGGAGGAAATAAATCAGTAGCATGCGTCTTTATTTCAAAGAACACCCTGGTGGCAAGACCTCTAACAGGTCACATGGTTGGATGTACAGCCGTACTGATCATGCACAATGTCAAGAGAGATAGACTTATCTCTTTCAATGGGAGACTATGGGGTTGATTTACTAACCTTATAAACACACCACAAACATGTATACACCTCTGTAGTGTGTTCCCTCCCAGTATGATCTATGGGTGGAATCTAAACACCTTTGTAGTGTGTACACACCCAGCAGGTGTGTTGTGCAAAGCCAAGCATGAATTGCAAGGTGATGTTGTGTAAATTAGCTCTATGTTGTGTTGCTTGCGTTGATGAATGCAGGAATGTAAATGCATGAGCTAACCATTTTTGTCTAAACTGTGAA
>NW_017306566.1:653613-662434 GCF_000935625.1 Nanorana parkeri
GGGAAGCGGTGACTGAATTGACTTTCACACCCGAATCCTGAAAAACGAAATAACACATATCCGAATTTAAAACGAAACGAAACGAAACTAATTTTTTGGCAGTGCACATGTCTAACAACTATTGGTAGAACAGGTAGAGTAAAGCTGACCCTAGACAGTGGGGGAGAAGAAAGAAGAGGTAGAAATACAAGAAGCATGAGTATTCTGACTTGAATCTCAGTGAGCTTTTTGTATTTCTTCCAGATCTGTGCAGTATTCCAGTGTGAAATCTTAGCAATGTGCAGGAACTTCCTGTAATAAAGACCAGTCACTGCTGCTAATCTTTCCTTGTGCAGGGTGACTGGTCTTGTCCCTGCCTCCTCCTGTAGTTTTCTGCAGGCAGCCTATAGTGAGGGGACCTGCTAAGTCCCTCCCACAGTTTTGCTTTCTGCACAGCCTATGAACAGCAGTGAGGATGTGTGAGTTTTCAAAAGCATTTGGTAAAAAGTGAATTAATATTCTTTGTGACTTTTGCAAAGTATATTTAAAGCGGAACTCCAGAATTTTGAAAAGTTAACCCGTGCAGTGGGGCCACCCCCACACTGCAAGGGTTAAATGCTCGTTTTGTCTAGGGAGTGAAAAAAAAGAATATATACTTATCCGATCCTTGATCCTGCCTGTCTGCTAGACCGGTCCCTGGAGCCTGTTCTCCCCGTGCTCCAGCAGTCTAAGGACTGTGATGGTATCATGTCTTTACAGGTCTATTAGACTTGAAGACAGCAAGAGACATACCAAGCAGAAGTGGAGGGGGAGGGAGGTAAGCGGTCACTGTCACAGAACCAAGGACCGTGTGAGTATATCTTCTTTATTTGCATCTCTAGAAAAAAATGAGCATTTAATCCTTGCAGTGCAGCGGTAGACCACTGCAATGGTAAACTTTTCAAAATCCTTGTGTTTTGCCTTAAAGGAAAGTTTTTGTGCCTGGAGTTCAACTAAAAGTGAGCAATATTATTACATGTCATTGTTATATTGTTTTGCATTTATTATAGATGACCTTTTCATGTGACTCTAGTTCTGGCATTTTGTCATTGACTTAAGGATCATTTGGTGCATTCTGTGGAAAGGGATTTATTAAACCAAACGATAACCAGGAAAAAGCATGCTTTACCTTCCTCCTTATAAATACAAAGCTTTTATCTTGGTTTTTCTGGTGGACCTGACCAGATGCCCAATGCTAGTTTATGGACAGCCAGGTCTAAACAGATGTGTATCCGTTTACACTGGTTACCTCCGTCTTCGGCATAGGTCCAGAAAAACAATTTTCCATTTCATCGGGCCTGATTGTGTCGAGTTGGGGGTAACTGGGTATAATCCAATGCACATCCGTTTAGACCCAGCTGCCCATAGACAAGCATTGGGAATCTGATTGGGTCCTCCTGTGAGTTATTTAGACTCCCCACAGACTGATATGGGGTGCGGCAGTTTTAGTTCTTGAAAAAATAAATTGGACAGACATGGACACAGCGCTAACATTCGATCTGTACTGTTCCTATTAGGAGGAAAACCATACACAGATCCCCGCCTGATCAGCCCATGTGAAAAGGGCCTAGGGGCAGGTTCACACCATTTTCCAGACCAGATCTGGTCCGGAAAATGGCGTGAACCTGTCCGCAGTTCCAGTGCATTCCAGACCAGACATGCAGTATTTTTCTGGTCTGGTCTGCAACGGACTGTGCTGGTGTAAACAGAGCCCAGAAATAGCATAGGGATACATTAGGATGCATTTTGGGTCCGGAAACAATCTGGTCTGGAGATGATCTGGATGTGGTGTGAATGGGCCCTAAAGGAGACAAGGCTAACATTAATTCTGCTATTTTTTTTCTAGGATGTGCATATGTGCCGGTCATAAACATATGATGATTTTAGTTTTTGCACAGCATGCTGCTTAACCAACTGATATAGTTAGAAAACTGGCACTTGTATAAGATGACTCAAAAGAGTATAGATGGAGGCCTTGTGATTAAGAAATACAAATAACAGTAGAAAAGAAATGGGAGCATAAGTGCATTTGTTGACCATGGTAACCAATCAGGGTTCATCTTCTCTTCTCTGGGAAACTGAAACAAGTAATATGCCTCATCACTAAGTCCCACAACAAGTTTTTCTTTCATAGACTCCCTAGTGTATTGCGCTTAATAACAAGCCATTCACATGAGGGAAAAACCCAAACATAACCAGAAGAGTTTGACAAAAAAAATCAATACCACAATTATTATGTATTGACCACATTATACAGCTCTGTAACCATAAAACAGCTTGACCCATACAATGAAATACTCAATAGTAAGATTCCTAACAAGACATACATTTACAGCGTATATGTAATGGGGAAGGGGACAGCTACACAAACTTTGATACAGTTTATAAACCTATATGGGTCTCTTTATTTGTTTAATCTCAAATGTAAACATTTTTCCCCATAGAGAGAACCCACTATAGGACAATTAATCTCCAAAATATATATCAAATCCTTTTATTATCTCAATTCATTAACCATATAAATACAAATAAACAAATATTTAAAATTCTAAAATCTGTCCCTTCTATCCTAACCACGGCTATGTAATGAGTGAATATCCAATGTATGTAGTTATGACCTCAACTATGAATGACTGTTGACTTTATCTAGATGGATATCACCGTTCGTAAAACTTGTGCATAGGTAATAGTGTGTCTCATTACCTATATTGCACATTAGTCCATGAATCCAACAATGTTATCAACTCCATTAATGTTTGAATACCCTTTCATTTAATGCTTGTATCTAGAATTTCTGTATTAATTGATAATACAATATCCAAACGTTTATCTGGATTAATCCTTCAAATTTGCACATAAGAATAGTCTTTACATGTACTCAGGGGCATGGGTATAGTACAACCGCCCTGCTGTATTTGCTCAAGCATTAGTTCTCACAGCAAAGGCTGCCTTCCACTAGATATGGGTACCTCCGTGTACTCAAAAAAATATATACGCAAATGAGGGGGAGGAATCCTGGAGGAAATAAATCAGTAGCATGCGTCTTTATTTCAAAGAACACCCTGGTGGCAAGACCTCTAACAGGTCACATGGTTGGATGTACAGCCGTACTGATCATGCACAATGTCAAGAGAGATAGACTTATCTCTTTCAATGGGAGACTATGGGGTTGATTTACTAACCTTATAAACACACCACAAACATGTATACACCTCTGTAGTGTGTTCCCTCCCAGTATGATCTATGGGTGGAATCTAAATGTTTAGGTTAGTAAATCACCCCCTATGTTTCAAGAATCCGTCTGGTGGAGGGTTCACAAAGAAGCTGCAGATAAGCTAGAACCACAGTTCAGTCTCAGTTTGATTCTTTGTCAGAAAAACACTGCTGGGATCAAAGCATCACCATGGTAGGGGAACAGAGTGCCACACTACTCTCTTCCGCGTTTCTCCACAGCAAGAGGCTTCATCAGAGGGTCGGAGTGTAACAGCAGTTATATAATGTGACAACAGACTGGATTAACAAGACAAGACCATTTGGGTATGGCAAAAAGGATGTCCCAGTGTCTCTCAGTGGTCATTTTGGCCTGGTAAAGTTGGCTTGTACAAGGTCCATGTTGGAATGTTTTTTGTTTGAAATCTTTATGCCCTACTTGACACTAACCTGTTCTCTTAGCCATCTTGGGTGCAGGATCTTCACTCCAACACAGGGCACTGAACTGTGCTCTCTGCTAGCTTCATCATATCATCTTTCTCTTACCCTTCAATGATATCATAATAACCCATCATGAACATACTCTTGATGTGAATTTCTTCTCACAGTGGTGAATTCTAGGTCGATTTTTATTATGAGAACAGTCATTACGTACTAAGTTTATGACCTAAAGTCCTGAAGGTCTAGGGCCTTAAATGAATCGCATTCCAAGCTACATACTTTACTGATTTTCCGAGAACTTCACTTCTCTAGCCATTTTATAAAGTTACAGTCTATAGTCCAGCAAAGTTGAGGAATAGTGACGTGACATTGAGTCCCTAGTGTATTCTCCAAAATAGTATACAGTCTGCACTTAGGTTCAGCTCACAGCAATGCCCGAGGTGTGACCAAGGAAGGAAATGCAGGGAAATCTTGTCCATTGGAGACACAGACACCAAAATAAACATGACAGAGGATTTAACCATTTAACAAACGGTCCAGAACTATTAAAAATGCTCTGGCCAAAGTAACTCTAAACAGTTGTGTCTAAAGTAGTTATAAAAAGTGGAAGATTTAGAATTTATGATATAAAGCCTTTATGCATCATTATTAAGAACCATACATGTTTTATATAAAGAGAAGACTTGATCTGTGTTTGATATGCTAATTGTATTTTGATATAATGAAAAGGTTATTGTCAAGTACCTTCATTTTGGTACAAATTGTGTCTTAATAGGCACAATTATGTACTTTGGGGATTAGGTCTAGTCTGATATTGTTTAGACCAAAACCCCAAGCAAGCAGCTAACCATACCATTGAAATATAGATACATACATACATACATGTTATTTCTGCCAAATGATAAAAGCAATTTTTGATTAGGGATGGGCTTCACGACGAAGATGAGTTTGACCTAAAAGCCTGTTCACAGTTTGGTGAAAGGGCGAACAAAGGGTGAACAAACTGGCCATATGTGTAAACAAACATCAGCCAGAAGTCTCATTTTCCAGAGAAGGCACTACCTTGGCAAACAGACAGATCACCATTGGCTTCTGTTTGATCCTGATGAGGTAATAACCAAATCTGGTCCTAAACACATTTGTCAAGGACATCACTTAACATACCCGTCCTGTTTGTTTACATACATGAGTCTTGTATGGATCTGTTATTTGCGATGGGAGTAGCCATAGGTGAACATCGTCAGTGGGTCATGCTGCACTTGTCCAAGCACCCCCGATGGTTGAACAGGAGGTGGAAGGACAGAGAAGGGCACAAGTGCCAACAGATAGAGATGCTGAAGACACTGAAGCTGGCAATGATGTAGCCAACAGCGGATAAGGTGACCACCAGGCAAATGTGGCAGGTTCTCGGCAGCGTGGTCAGGGTTAGCAGAGTCAGTGCCATGCCGGGTCAGCAATTAGTGGACGATGCAGTGCAGAATCAGGAGACTGGAGTTGGGTCACAGCCATGTGGGCAAAGAAGTACCAAATCAGCACACAGAAGCGGTGGTCAGACAACAAGCCAGAGTCACAGGGGCAGGTGGAGTTCAGCAGAGTCAGAGGATCAAGTTGGGTCAAACATATGAAACAGAAGCAGGAATCAGATCCACAGATACAGGAAACTAGCTGAAGATCTCTCAGCACTGAGCACATGCAGAGTGCAAGTTTACATAGGGCATTTGGCACCATGGCTTGGCATGGGCATGTGCACGCCACCTTGCGCGCGCTGTGTTATGTGTGTACACTCGCTTCTTTGTCCACGTGCGGTTATGCATGATTTTGGCACCATAGCACTTCAGACAGCACCCATTGCTGTCTGAATACTTAAACAGTGATTGCATCTGGTTGGTTGCAGTCAATGTTCAGCTGCCGATATTCCACCCAGCCGGTTTAATTTTTCATTTGAATTCTGTAAAGCTGGGTGGTGCCAACAGGGCCATCCATGGCCCCATTCAGTAGCGTTCTAATGAAATTCAAGGCATGTATGGCTAGTTTTAGACTTGTATTGCAGAGAATGAGGGAGGGCATGCATGACCAGCTCCATTACTGAGTGCTGAATAACTCTAGTGGATTGCATTTGTTATATTTATCCATCCACCCCGTACAACTGCTGGAACAGGAAAGTAAAGGTAAGACTATAAAAAAATGGAGGTTGTTAATATAATGTCTATCTGACTGCATATCTTTTTTTTCTGTGCCTTCAATAGGGCTAAAAGCATGCAAGCTCATTTCCATTTTGAAAAGGAAGAACACAGCACTAATAACACCAATGACACTTTAGACATATCTTAGAAAAATAAAGCTGCCACCAGGCAGATCATATCCAGTTTAAGGTAGTCTGAGAGTCTCAAGGGGGCCTCTCCTAATTATGACTCCATAGAATTATTCACCCTAGAGCCTTTGTCCTTCCCCACAGCTGTTGTTGCCTCTCTGCATGTAAATGTAGCTAATGCTCACAGCCTTCATTATTTTTTAACATATGTCTGCCCTGTTTTCGGCTATTCGTTGTGAAGGGATATCATAGGCAAATGTATTCAGGGATCTATAAATACATTACTGGACAAAGACTGTCACCTCCGTTCACAAATCTTTCTACTCATTATGATAATCAAAAGGCATACATATTAATATGGTCATGTGTAAATATGGGCCTCCCCATTCAGTTATGTGCTGGTCTGCAAAGCGCAAATGGCTGTATCAATATAACGTGTCCTTTACGTCCCTTCCTCTTTTGTAATGTAAGCAGTTTCTATATTTATTGGTGTCCGCTTACTTTTCATGTTATATGTGATTACATGCATATTTTTTGGGACAATGACAAATCAGCAAGACAGGAAACAGCCATTTATTACCATACTGAACTAAACACATGAAAGTGAGATTTATAAAAGGAAGCAGCACTCAAGGATAATGTGACATAAGGCTGTTTTGACTGGAAAGCAATACTCCGCTAAAGACCATTTGTCTTTCAGATAGCTGCATAACCGCTTTATAATTCAGACAAACCCCTTAAAGTACATATGCTCTTTGCTAGTACAGGGCAAAGCAAAAGGTTATCTTTGAGGCTGACCTCTACAGGCCCATATACGAGGTAGTATCAAACCATAACGGCAAAATACGTTTAATGGCTTTAATAGAAGTAACTTCTATTAAACATATCGCTTTTGCACATTGTCCTCATGCAAGATGGTGCACTTGTATTGTTCAACCAGCTTCTGTAATCCTGCAGAGACGTTTTTTGGTTGCTACTGAAGCCAGTTGTGCACCGCTTCCTTTACTTCATCTGAGGTGAACCTGCAACCATGGAGCGCCTCCTTCCTTTCGGTCTAGTGCACCCATGTATCGTCGCCGGTGGCAATTCTCTCCAGAAAACTCAGATCTTCTTCATACCGGCTCAAGAACTAGGTCACAACCTTCATATGCTGTTGCTTGTAAGCTGTTTGGGAACCCATAGTGCGCAGACTTTCTTGTATCCCAAATCATCTTGCACTATGGCAAATAGGGATCCATAGCTGATATCCAAATGTGCAGCCAATGAAAGTGCACTACGGAATGTTGTTCTTCGATGGTCCAATCTTGCAATGGAGCATCCATGCTTCTGTCCATGTGACTACCACTCTACTAAAGTCCAAGAGCTGTACTGTGCATGGTCAAACTATCCAACATGCTATGTAAATATGCTGCACTGCTCAAGCTTCTCTCTGTTCTGGTTAACGTGTAATTCATAAATTGCCTTTAGTTTTTGATTCTCCCTTACTTACCATCCTTTTTACTACCTTGCCACTGTTTTCAGCTGCTGGCGGTGAAAGGGATGCCCCATGTAAGCTACAAGTCTGAAATTGTGGTTTGCAAAGGACCATTGATTCCCGGTGTGACAGCACTATTTGCCCAACCTGCACTGAAATACTCACCTCGTCGCCTTTAATCCTCCCTTCCAATAGTTGGTGCTCTTCTTTCAGCTCATTTAGGCCACTTTCCCTGAGCCCAGACTGTTATGATCATACCTTGGCCTGGGATTACTTGACATTATATTAAAGAAGAACTCCAGGAAATGTTGTTATTAACCCTTGCGGTGGGGTTACCCTTGTACTGCAAGGGCTAATTGCTTGTTTGTGTCTAGGTGCTAAAATAACGTTATACTCGCCCAAAGCTTTGAGTCCGCCAGCTGTCACAGCGCTCCCTCCAGCCTGTCTCCCCCCTCCCTGCAGCATTGGAATCTTTCTCAGTGTCTTAAAGGAGAACTATGAGGTGAGTGCTTTTCACTCACCTCATAGTTCTAGCCGACCTGTGACAATGACACTGTCACAGGTCGGCTCAGTAGATCGAGAAGTGAACGAACACATACCGGCGTCGCTCACCTCTCGATCCTGTCACGGCAGAGAGCCGTGGCAGGGGAGGGGCTGGATTCCCCCCTCTCCGATCCGCCAGCACTGACTGGCGGATCGGATGGGGAGGGGGCGGGTACAGCTGGATCTGCCTCTACATAGGCAGAGCCAGCTGTCACTCACGCAGCTGGGCGGATCCAGACATAATTGTGCGGCGTCTCAGTATACCGCTGCGGCGTCTCAGTATACCGCGAGCAGTAGTTCGGTATACTGAGCTTAGGGTGACGGAAGGACGCTAGTTTGTGTCCTCCCGTTACCCTAAGGAGAACTATGGGGAAAAGCTTTAACCCCATAGTTCTCCTTTAAGTCTATGGGGTCTATTCACAAAGCTGCCGAGGGCAGCCGAGTGAATGACCGATCAGAAGTGAAGTGAGCCGAACACTGTTCGGCTATTCACTTCAGGCTGGTACGGCTGATTTCAGCCGTATATCGGCTGAAATCAGCCGTACATCGGCTTGCTTCGTGTGGCTTCGGATCAGCCGAACATGCTCAGCATGTTCGGCTGACCCGAAGTGCAGAAGGAGTTCGACTCAGCCGATCCAACATCTGGATCGGCTGAGCCAAACCTCCGGCAGGCTTCTCACTGCTGTTCGGCTATTCTGAAAGATCCCGAACAGCAGTGAGAGAATAGCCGAATGCCGCCGAGCGGCATTTGGCTCGGCTGTTCTGCTCGGTCCCTCAGAGGCACCGAGCAGAACAGAAAAAGAGTGAAAAAAGTAGAAAAAAGT
>NW_017306566.1:662623-704029 GCF_000935625.1 Nanorana parkeri
GTAAGATCACGGCTGGCTCCGCCCAGCTGTCAGAAGCAGGCTGTCGGCCGGCCAATGGCCGGACGCTCGGCCAGCTTCGGCTTTCAGCACGGCTCAGCACTCGACTGAGCTGCTCGGCCGTGATCGGGAGCTGTACGGGCTATTGTGAATAGCCCGTACAGCACCCCCTCGGTTCTCCTGAACCGAAGGGGTCCTGGGGCCGAAGCCAGCCGAAGGATCGGCCGAAGCTACGGCCAGATCCTTCGGCAGCTTTGTGAATAGACCCCTATATGTATGATTTATGGGACCTTAGACTGCTGCAGAGGACGGGGAGAGAAGTTGGACGGAGCCTAAGAAGAAGCTGGCTCAGAGCTTCGGGTCAGTATATATATATTTTTTTAACCTAGACACAGACTAGCACTTAACACTTGCAGTGTGAGGGTAGCCCCACCACAAGGGTTAATACAAACATTTCTTGGAGATCTTCTTTAACCACTTCAGGCGGGTTGACGTATATGTACGTCCTCCGCCTGAAGTGGTTATAGCAAGAACACAGCAGCTGCTGCTGCAGCCATGTTCTTGGTATCAATTTAAAGAGCTGGCTGTTAAGATACAAGCGATCTGGCAGTTATACAGCTGCTGTATCATTTGTAACTAACGTCAGAATGTGTGCCCCCTCCGCCGCTGGCTACCCTGGGCTCAGCTGTCCCCCGTGCATGCCCGGAACCGGCGCAGCGGGTCTCTCAGCATTGATCATAGGGAGATCAGCAAACTTCTAGCTGCTGATCTCTCCTCTGATCAGCGGACCTGGAAGTGATGTGTATTACATCACTTCTGTTGTCACTGTTTACATTCTCCGACTCTCAGAGCCAGGAGAAGAAGCTGGCCAAGCAGATCTCTACTTCATCAGCTTCTTTGGGGTCCCTAGGTCTGAGAGACTCCTGATGCCTCCATAAAGAGGACCTGTCACATCCTATTTGCTATTACATAGGGGGCTTGTTATCCCCCTATGTGATCGCAATAAAGTTAAGTGGAAAAAAAAATGTGAAAATGAAAGTAACATATAACAAAAATAAAAAAATGCAAAAAATGTTTTAAAGTCTCCCGCCCCCATGTACATGCACTTACAAACGCTAACATGCGGTGAATGTGCCTACATGCAAAAACGAAAATTGCGCCACACATGTTACATATCGCCGCGAATGTCAGTGTGAGAGCAATAAATCTAGGGCCATCAGTCACCGTTAACACTAAACTGCTGAGCAGTAAAAGCTTTTAAAGTGTCACCTATGGGAAATTTTGGGGATTATATTTTTTTGTGGCTTCACGGGCACACACAATTTTAAGGCTTGACATGTTTGCTATCTATTTACCCAGTGTGACCCCGTCTTTTAGATTTTACCCAAAAATGTGGTATTATATTCTGTTTCCGTGCACTAAATTTTATTTTAGTATATTTTATCCTAAAAATACCGGTTTGATTAACATTTGTGCAAATACCGTGTGACATAAAACATTGCAAGTAGCATTTTTTTTATTTTACAAGGCCTCTGCTTTCAGAAAATATATAATTGTTGGGGGTTTGAAGTTGTTTTCTAGCCAAAATTTCAGATTTTATCATGTGTGTGCAAATAGTAAGAAATTACTCTGGACACTCAAGGGGTAAAGGCAGTTTAGTGTAGAACTAAGGATTGCCCACCACCACCACCATAGAAAAAAAAAGATCCATGATATCATTAGACCAGCCATAAGATTCTAGGGGAAAAGGTATGCATGTGCCATTTATTTAAAAAAAAAAGCACGGAAGGGTCTCAGAAAAAAAAGGGGTGGGCGGTCCCCAGAAATTTGAGGGGGGTGTTTCAAAGTTGAAGATCAGCAAACGAATTGTTGTGCCCCAAATTGGCCAAGCACAGATTTCCTTTACAGCGTAGACATGTGCGTCTCCTTAAAAATGCGGACCGGGGTGTCCGACGTTTGCTAATTAGGAAGACAAGAAATACAGAAGCGCACTACCAAGTGGTGACTAGGCAAGAAAAATAAATAAATTAAAGGAATACGACTTACCAGGGAGTGGGCACTAGCGCGTTGTCAGCGACGAGGTGTGGATGGATGGGGAGTCCAGGGTTGCTGATGGTGGTGGGCAGAGTATAGCCCTTACTCTTTGGCTTGAAAAAGAAGACGCACTCTCTCGCGGTATACTGAGACGCCGCAGCGGATCCCGACGTAGATGACGGGATCCGCCCAGCTGCGTGATTGACAGCTGGCTCTGCCTATCTAGAGGCAGAGCCAGCTGTACCTGCCCCCTCCCCTGTCCGTTCCGCCAGTCAGCGCTGGCAGATCGGAGCGGGGAGAGGGGAATCCAGCCCCTCCCTCTGTCACGGCAGAGAGCCGTGACAGAATCGAGAGGTGAGCGAACCTGGTATGTGAGCCGACCTGTGACAGTCTCATTGTCACAGGTCGGCTAGAACTATGAGGTGAGTGGAAATCACTCATCTCATAGTTCTCCTTTAAGACCCGGCTGCCAATAGACTAACATTGGGCTTCGGATCAGATCTTCCTGAAAAACTGACAGGCGGACCTGATCGGACAGCCTGTCTCAAATGGCCTTTCCATTCATAGCACACCTTCAGGATTGAATACCAGATCCTGTTGCAATGCATATTTTATTGTGCTCTCACTGGTAGCAATTATCTAATTAAATACATAATTAGCATGATTGATTACCAGGCAGGTAACTGCTATATGTAGTGATTGAACGGCCTCTCAGTATTTTGCAAGCATATTTGGAGGGATTAACAAAGTATGGTGCACGCCAAAAAGTGTTCCAGTTTCTATATGCCTGATAATTTAGGGTTTCTTGCACAAAGTAATAAAAGTGGCGTATGGACCAGCAAAACATTTGTTTCGTTTCGTTTTGATTCGGAGTTTGCGTTATTTTGTTTATCGGGAAGTCAATTTGTTTTGGAATTCGGATGAAATTCATTAGCGGTAGTCTGTACGAACCTTTGTTTCAATTGTGTTTCGTTTCGTTCGTTCGTTGCAGCAAAGTGATATTTAAGAGGAAAACATGTTTTTTTTCCCCTCAAATGCCACTTTGCTGCAACCAAATTTCATCCAACAAACGAAATTTCATACAGACTACCGCTAACAAATTTTGGAATCGGAAATTCGGAATCATTTACCTTTGTTATATCTGTGATTCGCATACATCCGAATCTCTGAAATTCCGAAATTTCATCCGAATTTCGTTTCAGAACGAAACGAATCGCACATGTCTAATATATACTGCTTTCTAGCAGTAGATATGTGCAAAAAAAAAACGTGAGAGTTTAATAAGCCTTCAACGTGATTTGTCATGGTTGGTGCAACATCACCTGTAACTTGGCTTATAATATTGCTAATTTGGCGCTAATATTTACACTAGGGGTGGGCCACTAATTTTCTCGATGGGGGGGCACATAGGAAACTGGGATGGGTGTGGAGGGTGAACTGATTGTGGTACTGCACAACACACTGACCGTGCATTACATTGTGGCAGGTGCAATGCTATTTATTTGAATGGGAGCCCAAATGCACATTGTGGCTGCAGTTACGTAATACTGTACGTTGCGGTGTGGTTGTTGTATGCAATGCACCTGCCGCACTGTAATGCACGGAAGATGCGGTGCTTGGTACTGTGCATAAAGGTGCCCATACACCTTGCTATTAACGTTCGATTTCCGAACAAAATTGGATTCTCGTACGATAATTGGCTAGTTGATGTGAAATAAACGATCACAATTACTGTACTCATGGCTGAATCTCTTCAATCGGTCAGGCTAGAAAACTTTTTCAAATCATTCGAAACTCGATGGATTACTGGCGTTTTCGTACGAAAAAAATCTCAACATAAACAATGCACATTGCGCAAATGAAAATCTGTTCTGATGATGAGTTAGTATTGCTAACGAACAATAATTCTAATCTACATTGGTCTGTGCATGATGGGGCAGTCGTGCGGAAATCGAACGATGCTTCGATGACGGCACAATGAAAATCGAACAGTAATTGTACCGTGTATGGCCACCTTTAGTCACTGCTGGGCGGGAAACTAAGCATGCTGTACTCCAACCTCAACCTTGGAGGCTGGTGCATCCACTGTCAGCCAGCCATAACTGAGCACATGTCGGAGTGCTGGATAGCTACAGACCATGGGCCGGCCATAAAATGCCCAGGTATGATTTACACCATAAAACAAATATTTCCCTTTGTTAAAGGAGAACTATGGGGTCTATTCACGAAGCTGCCGAAGGATCTGGCCTTAGCTTCGGCAGGGTCCTTCGGCTAGCTTCGGCCCCAGGACCCCTTCGGTTCAGTAGAACCAAGGGGTGCTGTACGGCTATTCACAATAGCCCGTACAGCTTCCGAACATGGCCGAGCGGCTCAGTCGAGCTGTACGCATATGCATCGGCTTGGCTGAGCCGTGCTGAAAGCTGAAGCTGGCCGAGCGGCCGGCCATTGGCCAGCCGACAGCCTGCGTCTGACAGCTGGGCGGAGCCAGCCGTGATCTTACGGCTGGCTACGGCCACTTGCAGAGAGATCAGCGTCCCTGGTTACCTGCTAACCAGGGACACTGATCTCCAAACAGCTAACTCTCCCTGGCGCCCCGGGAGTCTCCTGCTCCTGGCCGCCACGGAGAGAAGCACTGCTGTCTTTTTTTCTTTATTCTGACACGAGCGATGTCAGAATAGAAAAAAATAAAAAATTCCTATTGAAAAGCATTGGTACATTACTATTGGCTATTTCAATTTGCAATAGCCAATAGTAAACTAGCATTGTACCCGCCCTCTGCTGCAGTTCCCCATCAGGTCCATCAGCAGAGGGCGGGTACAATGCTCGTGTCAGAATAAAGAAAAAAAAGACACAGCGGTGTTTCATCTTTAAGAATAGCCCAAGCAGCAGTGAGTAGCCTACCGGAGGTTCGGCTCAGCCGATCCAGATGTTGGATCGGCTGATCCGAACTCCTTCTGCCACATGAAGCCACCCGATGTGCGGCTGATTTCAGCCGATGTACGGCTGAAATCAGCCGTACCAGCCTGAAGTGAATAGCCGAACAGTGTTCGGCTCACTTCACTTCTGATCGTTCATTCACTCGGCTGCCCTCGGCAGCTTAGTGAATAGACCCCTATGAGGTGAGTGAAAATCACTCATCCTCATAGTTCGAGCCGACATATTACAATGAAACTGTCACATGTCGGCTCAATAGATCGGGAAGTGAGCGAACATATACCATTGCTTGCTCACTTCTCAATCATATCCCTGCAGAGAGCCGTCACTGTCACTGCTCCCTGCAGCGATTGCCCCCCTCCCCGCTCCAATCCTCCAGCGTTGACTGGCAAGTATAGCTGGCTCTGGCTCTAGATAGGCAGAGCCACCTGTCACTCGCGCAGCTGGGTTGATCTCGACAGTAATGTTGGGATCCGTCCCGTCTACAGCGGTCTCAGTATACTGCGAGCTGTAGCTCGCTATATACTGAGCTTTGGGTCATGGTAGGATGCTAGTATCTGTCCTCCCATGACCCCTAAGAGAACTATGGGGAAAAAAAACTTACCCCATAGTTCTCTTTAAATTCTCCCCATTTTTCCTATCTGTAGTATCAGTCTACCTGAAACAAATCATTGTGCCTACTTGGTAAATGGTAATGGGGTTCTCGGTTTGAGAATTTGGCTTTTTACCATGCTAGAGGAAACATGTATAGGATTTAATAACCTGCCAAACTGGCAGCATACAATTCATCCTGACAAATCCTGACTAATTTACTAAAGTGTTAGGCGAAATGTACTTTTCAACATTTAATCAAGTGAAGGAGCTCTGTTTTTTTTTTTCTTTTGAAATTCCCCAATGCATCATTGGATATTTGAAGAGCACGCAGGTGCAGTTCCTTGAACGCCCTTCACACTTTAGTGAATAAGGCTCAAAATCTTGCAAACTGCGCAATCAAAAAGATTTGTGCTCCCAGCAAAAGCACCTAAAATATGGCCTAATTGGAATCTGTCCCTGCATCTTTCCCTGCATCGAACAGATACAGAGTAGGTAAATTGTTTTAATGAACCAAGACAGTTCAATCACTGCACTGATTAGCTGCCTTTGTAGTGGTAGTGAGAGGACACCTGCCATTGAGTTCCCTATAGCCCATGGTCCAATAACGTCTGTGGCACAAGTTTCACCTCTGACTGGATCCCAAGCTGTCCAGGTCCATACGTCATCGTCTTTTTAATACACAGCTGTCCTGAAAAAAGCACTCGGGAATTGTCTTGGCCTACACAACAATCATTCCAAGCTACATTAGCCAGAGCCATTGAATTCTTTGTCTTATTTCCTATGTCTTTTTGAGTACTCCGATCTCCCTGCCATAGACTTTCTATGGTTTTCCACCCTGTTGGTCAGCTCTTTGTAGTTTTTCTCCCCCACAGGTGTTTTAATTGCTATTAGATTTGTGTCCTAAATATCTTTTGCCAGCGCCTTTCTCCTAGAATGACATTAAACCCGGGAAACACAAAGAAAAACCATTCAAGACGCTTCAGCAGTCAGTGGGTTAAGCTCATTGCATTGTTCAATTGTTACGAGACTTTGAAAAGTGAGTTTGCTAGCAGCTATGTTCAGCACTTTTCTCCCTTTTTAGTCCTTTGGCAGGATGTGTCACTAGGGGGTACTTTACAACATTGTTGTGAAACCTCTCTCGCTTGCTTTCTCCCGCTGAATTAACATCAGGAGCCTCATTACATTTCATCGTAAATTCGGAAAGGCTTATTACTTTACATTAATTGTGCAATTATAGGTAAAAAAAATGTCATCCTGGTTGAGTTGGGGAAAATATTTTGCAATAGTCAAAATAAGGACAGTATGAGGCAATTGTGCATATTTCGCAGCCAAATTGGAATAGCATCTATTTTATATTTGTTTCATGTTCCCATTCACATTTCATAGACTAAAAAATAATAAAACAAAATGCTTGCAGTTTAAATTGCTTTTACTTGGGTTAGGGTTTTAAGGGTTAATATTTCTTCTAGCCTTTATTTCTTTGAAATGTTAGGAGGGGCTGTGAGGGGTCTAAGGTGGCTTGCCCACTGTATGTAAATGAAGCCTATCAGATGAACACAATCCTCAAATTTCAGTACCAAGTCTTTCTATAAGGACAGCCCACTGTGAAAGGGCTGAGAAAAACATGGAGTCAGCCATCTTTCCTGATCCAACAAAACATCTAAAAGGTAAGATTATTTTTTCAAAAAAAGTTATTTTTCAGTATTCTGTATAAACAGGAACGCATAACAAACATATAGATGGGTTTTCTCAAATTTGACTGCAGAAGTGGAAATATGATGGAATTTGTGTATTTTATTGGAGTTCTGATCTTTCTGTCTTTCATTTTCAAAGCTTAACTGAACAAAGTGAAAAGAGAAGCTGATTGGTTACTAAGGGCAGCTGTTCTAGATTATGTCTGCTTAATGTCAATAGCTTTTTACATGAGTATATGACAACGTGGCCCCTACATGACAACTCTTAGGCCTGCTGATAGGTCATCCAGACTTTCAGACTTATTTAATAGGTTGGTGTAGAGATCAGAGGTTATACTTCACGTGGTGTCTTTTTCTGCATTCTTTTGCAGTTTACCCAACATCAATAATATAGTTTGTCATGGGAAGGTACCAACACTTCCTCCATGATGAGAGCTGTGTCAGGTGGTAAAAAAGCTTTACATTACTTCTTATAGCAGAACTCTTCAACTGCAAACCAGCAGCACTAACATGCATGGCACCATGTTGCTTAGGTGAGAGCACCGATTATGAAATAGATGAGGTGGGACCTGTAAGTCCTATCTTTTAATTTGGTAGAATCTGATTTTGAAAATTGTGAGGCCTGGGCACTTTTCTCCAAACGCAGTTTGGATAAGGGTCACTGGCTGTGGCTTCTTTAGCAGATAAGGTTTCACCTCATTTAATGGTGCCACCTCATTTAATGGTGCCCATGCTCCTTTCCTTCTATAATTAACAGTTTACATTGAAACTCTCAAAGGGAATGTGTAGTTGTTTTGTACTTGTTTTTTATTTCATTAATTTTGGTTGGGACAAACAGGTAAACATCAAATAGTTTGTATTATTTTTTAATCGAGCAGATGGAACTCCCAGCTAATTTTCACGTTTACTGTCTGTTCTAGCCCCCAAAAGCCTATTGTTTACAGAGCTCTGTAGCTCGAGCTGCAGTATGGAGTCATTCCAATGACTAATCCTTTATTGGATGGCTCTGTCCGAGGTTATAATTAGACAAAGAGAGACAAAAGGCAGGCAGCTACTGTTTTATTCTACTGTCTCCTTAGCTAATCAATAGTGTTCATGTATTTAATATTTATTAGTAAAACAGATGGAAGGTATAACAGAAAAAAAACTAATAAAATGCATCAATGTAAACACTTACAAACTAAGAACAAACTATTAAACTTTTTTTATCCCTGAACCAATATAATTTTCCCTTTTAAATGGCAGAATTCTGACAAAAGCAATTTAATGTGAAGATCTTCGTAGGAAAATAGATCACTGACAGTTACATCATATATCAGGATCTAATTAATGTGATTCAAATATCATGTTATCCTGTGTTATCTTCTCATATCTTGGGAACTGTAACCAATGTAGTGAGTTTTTTAAACACTGTATATGCTGGAATATTTAGGAGATTTAGATCTTTTCTTTACTTTACCTTCACTTTTTGAATATATAGGTTTTGCCATGGGTGCACTTCTCTAACCTTAAAAGGGTTAAGAAAAGATTTTACAAATTTTGCCACGTTGTATTTTCCTTCTCATTGCTCCAATATTGCCTCCTTCTGCCTCCATCCATTACTGGCAGTCCTCACCAGGCAGAATAACATTCATGTCATTCTGTTCATTTCCTGTGAGCCAAGCCTCATAGTACTCCAAGACTGAGCAGCATGCCATTGCATTAGCGCCATTCATTCCAAGTAGAATGTCCACCCCTGCCACCAGAGGCACAAGCTGCCTTGATGTCACCACACTGGTTAGAAGACTGCAGGTAAAAGGTATGCACAGAGTAGGGGGTTAGACAATCACCAGTGGTTGTACTCTCTACCTTCATCCAGAACCCCCTGCAAATCCTGTACTCAAATCTTATATCCAGAGGGATATAACTTATGTTCTCCATGCAAACCTATGGAGTATATGTACACTGCTGGAGCATAGAGTATGAACTATCTATATGACTGAATGTAGAGAGTACTGGGAATGCATAGAACTTGCTCAGAAGATTTTGACAAGCAGCTTGGCAGTTTTGTAGGTAAACATTGACCCAACTCCCCCACCTGCTAAATAAAATTAAGAACATTTCTGAATTGTCTGTAGTTTTTGGATGAACAGCAGTTTCAATATGCTTAGGTGCACCCTAGAAACAATTTTTTTCTTTAACAGTGGGATTTGTTGAGCATTCCCACATTCTTACTGGCCAATGTTAGCTGTCATTTAGGAGCTCGGAACAGAGAATACATCCTGGAAAGAAGTATTCAGCACAAGGATATATACCAACCTTGCAGAGACTGTTGGCTCTGCAAGGTTGTTAAAGTTCCTCCCTGGGCTGCCCCCACAGATACACATTCCCCATCCTCTGACATCCCTCTATCTAATAGCTCACATAGAAAGTATTAAAAAAAAATCTAAATGCCCTTTTTACTCACCTAAATTCACAGTCGCATGAGGTTCCAGCCCCAAGTCTTCTATCTTCTACTGTGCACAGAAGGTGGGTCCATCTTTGGGTATCCACATGAGTGGCTGTGTGACATTAACACTTTCTAAAGGCTGCCTGGCAATGGGGTCTTCTACAGATCCAGCAGAGGAGTCTGCAGTGATGGTGTCACAAAAAAAACCTCTACCCCTCCCCAACCAGCTCCCCAGAAACAGCACAGGTGAGGGACCAGGATGGTGGACTTAGGTGAGTATACTGTATATCTGCTGCACAAAGTATTTTTTTAAAGTCAGAAGGGTAAGAGGTGAGGGGGAGAGATGTTTTTTTGTTTTTGTTGTGAGATGGGCTTTAAGATTAATAATAAAGGTAGGGGAGCAGATTTTAATCATAAAGCAGGTAAATTCCAAGGGGAAGGAGGCAGGTACACTAGCAGATAATGATTCTCCCTGTTTCTAAAGTTATTAGAAATTATCCTGAAGCTTTGGAGTTCTCAGACCTTATAAACACACTCAAACTATGATCCCATTTTTTTATACTGGCCCAGGGCCAATTTGTTGAATTGTATATCCTTTATCATGATAAACTGCTGTATATATAAACCAGACACGTCAGTATTATCCAAGGCAATGCATTCAATTCTTGTGGACATTAATGGAAATTAAAGCAAATCGGATGGGTTGGTCTCCTATACTTTTTATTAATTAAATTCACTAGAATTAGTTTTTGCATTTTTTATTAAACCCATGGCTTTCTTTTGATACAACCACAGTAATATGTATTTATTTGCAAGGCATGGAGATAAAGCAACCTTCTAAATGCAGTCGTCTGAAGATAATGTGACCAGTCAACAGGGGTCACACGATGCACACGTAACTTGGTGAAGTGTGACAAGAGGTAACTTGAACGCGTGCTACTCTTAACATGTCTGAGCTGATCACAGACAGGGAAGACAGGAAGGAAGGCCAGCTAGTGGGACAGACCATGTCACAGCATAATAGGAGATGTCTCTGTGCACTGACATGTTGTTAAGATTCATCATGCTGTCTCAGAAAGTGTGATGGCAATACTCTGCATCTTACATTATATTATCTCTCTCTGGGCATGTCATACAATGTGCAGCTTATATTATCCCAGAAAATTACCATATTTGGCCTAATTTCTCTATACAAATAAACTAAAAACACACACAAGTTGCTTATTTATGTGATATAATAATGTAAAAAGACATTAAAAGTTATTTTAATGGGACAATGAACATGAGTCAAACATACAAGGTTACTTGTTACAATGTTACGAGGACAAAGTTCTGATAAAAAATAGCATATGATTTAAATAAAGAAAACAAAATGGATTTCCATTGTAACTCAACCTAGAGTTAAAAACAATATTATCATTCAAGAAACAAATGGCTTTCTTCTCCAGGTTCAGAGCTTAGATTCTATGTAGTCCAATTAGTCATTGCGTTTCTTTGTAGACTTCGTGAACTCACTTTAAATGAGTCTCAGCTATAGCTTTACACAGATTTCCAGCAGAGGTTACTATCTACACTTTCCCTTTGGCTCTTTTTTCCAAGCTGTCTACTTCTGCTTTGCTCTGCACCTGTGCCAATAAAAATGCCATGTGCAAGTACCTACCTGGCTTACTCCAGTATCTCATTTGGAAGCAAAATCCATCCATCGATCAATCTAAAGCTAGCCATACACCTTTCAATCTGATTGTAAAATTTCCTTTAGATCTATCTACAAATATGTACTGTAGAATGAGAGCCTATCTGTTTGGAAACAAATGGAATGAGTTGATTAGCTAAGGCCTCTACTAGTTTTTATTGACCTAAAATTAATCTAAAAGAGATTGCATAGAGGTTTTAGCATACATGTTTAGCTTTAGATATTCCAGTTTCAGGGTCCTATATATAATTTAAGAAAAGCTGTTATTATACAACCAGTTCCGTTCTTACTTGATCGAGTAAGGCTTGGACTACACCTGTCAGTAAAGGGCCCAATATACTGTATATGATATACATAATTACCAGTAGTCATGTGTATAGGACCAGCTCCCTGTCCTCTTTGTTTTAGTGGCAGGTAGCAAATCTGATTGCTAGGCAATTGGTTATGTGGCTATGTAGCAATGTGAAGATTGACAATGTCTACCCTACTAAAATGGCAGCACCATTCCTCCTGACAGGCTTTGATGCACACACACACAATAGTCTTTCTGCAGCTCAGGAATGTTTAGCACTATAACTAAAAACACTGGACAGGATCTCTATCCTGGACAGGATATCTATTGAAATCTAGTTGCTATAGGTTAGCACTTATTGTCAAAACTTGGTATGGCCATGGTTATGATTGTAGTCAGTTTGAGCTTAAGGTGACACTAAACTCATGAGTTTCTATAAAAACAGTATCTTATTTGTGTATCACTCGGCTGTAGATCCTCAAATCATCTCTAGATTGGTACTGGCACTGTCCTTCTTTCTGGAGGGTGGCTACTTTTGTTCCCCGTGGTCCCTGTGTGTTGTAAAGTCGTCACTGCTCCAAGCTCACTCCTGTAATGGACTACTATCTCAATATAATTAGTAAACTAAACGTGAGATTGTAGTCCATCACAGGAGTGAGCTTGGAGCGGTGACTACTTTACAACACACACAAGGACCATGTAAAACAAAAGTAGTCACCCTCCAGAAGGAAGGACAGTGTCACTGTCAGCACCAATTCAGAGATGATTTGAGGATGTACAGCCGAGCTATACACAAATAAGATACATTTTTGTTAATAGTTAGGGCACTTGAATGCATTTATAAGGTTTAACTCATGAGTTTAGAGTAACTTTAAGCTATCAGGAGTGATTCTCCTACTCAGGGAGGTGAAACAAGTGAAGTATCAAGGCCTTGCATGACTATTGACTTTTGCATTGCTCTTTGCATGTGATTGCCTACACACTGGACATATTCTGCTCATTGTACTATTCCTTGTGTTTCTAAGTGGACCCTTCTGCAGCTATCAGAGTCCCTCCTGTGCTACCAGTTCAACTAATGTACAACTTACTGCTTAGGTAGATTAATTGGGTTGTGTATGGGCTGTTCCTAAAGATGGCTATCTGCATGAATATGATGAGTCTTTACATGGGTCTACTGCCTGTTTGTATTGCTCTCACTGTCACCCCCTACTATCCAGATGGTGTGTGCAAGCACTACACAAGTCCAAATGTGTGTGTGGATAGCTCATCCAGCAGACAGAACGCTACATGGGGAACCATTAGAGCATTACTGATCATCAGTGTGTACAAAATATAGTTACAGTAAAAACTGTGCATCATTCGTAGAAAGCAAACCACAATTGCATGCATGTGTGCACATGTATACACTTATTCCCAGCCATCCTTACATGCGGTCAATTTAACCCTTTCTAACTGGTGAAACCGCTTGGCTGTTTTATTGATGTGTAATACACATTATCATTCAGCTGCAGGGCACTTTTTACACAATGATGTCACAGCTAAACCTGTCTCATGCAAGTCAATGTGCAAGTAATGTTCCAGGCCAGTGCCTTTTAAATCTGACATTCTTCTTATTCATTACTACAGCACATTAACCACTAATTACTGTTACTAATATTATCTCTTGGTGGCATGCCTTTAAAGAAAGAATTACTTAATTCCAGATCAAAGGCAAAACTTTTTTATTCATAACTTGAGTGATGAAGGGTATAATTATATTCACATAAGGCTGTGAGGTACCTGGAAATTTACCTTGTACATAAAACAACTTCCGGAGACAGGGAACACACTTTTCTCACTGGGATTACTGTTAACACCAGCTGGATATTAAAGGCTTAAAGTTTATCTCAGAAAAAGCACCAAGAAGATACCAATGTTCCAAAATGTAAGCAGTTTAAAGAATCCCAATCCTTTTTGATAAGGGGAGATTTTTAAATGAGGAGCTTCGGATATAACTAGTTTAATTAAGACTTTTACTTTTATTTCAGTGAAGGATCCAAAACAGTCACAAACAACATGTGTTCCTATGGTCACTCCCTGTCCTACATTATGGCAATTGCCAACTTGCACAGCAGGGAAGTTGACATTAGGACCATGAGCTTGACATATATACAGCATACAGTATATACACTGATCGACCATATCATTATGACCACTGAAAGGTGAAGTGAATAACATTGATTATCTTGTTACAATGGCACCTGGAAGTGGGTGGGATATAGTAAGCAGGAAGTAAATGTTTTGACCCTGAAGTTGATGTGTAGGAAGCAGAAAAAAATGAGCAAATGTAAGGATTTGAGCGACTTTGACTTTGGCCAAATTGTGATGGCTAGACGACCGGGTAAGAAAACTTCAGCTCTTGTGGGATGTTCCCGGGCTGCAGTAGTCAGCACCTACCATAAATGGTCCAAGGAAGGAAAGCCAAGGCTCATTGATACACATGGGGAACGAAGGCTGGCCTATGTAGCCCAATCCAATAGAAGAGCTACTGTAGCTCATATTGCTGAAAAAGATAATGATGGTTAGAAAGAGGAGCAATACCATGGTATAATGTGGTATCATAGTCACCAAGGACTCTCTGCGGGTTGTATTCCAAGTGTGCAGGTTAGCATGTTACTGAGTCTGTCTGGAGGAAACAGACAGTGGCCTGAAGATTGATGCAGGGGCAGCAGTGCTACAAGAGAAAAACGTTAAAGGACTGGGATACTGTGAGTGTATGGGACAATCTGAGATAACATATATTCTGTTTGCTGAAAGACAAGCGGACTTTATGTTGTGTTGCTGCAGAAAGCTATTTTTCTGTTATGGAAGAAATAAAAAACTGTCCTTTTTATGTTGAAACGGCTTCAGGACTGGTCACTAAGCACTCACCATAGTGCTAACGTCCCCAAAATATTACTAAATATATCAAATCTATGTTTTACTAATAAGCATAAAGCATGTAATATATAAGAAAGTATCCTCAGAGTGCTAATGATTATCTAAAGAGACAGCACAGCCTGCTTTGAGCCTCAATTTGTATAATTGAAACCACTAACTAGGAGAGTCAATAAAATACTTGTGTGTACAAATTTCATCTTCTGTTACTGTGATCTGTAAAGAACAGGCATTTTCCAACTAGCTGTAAGTAGATGGAAGTAAACCAATACCTCCTCTAGTTGGCAAAAAATTTGTATTTATGTGCATTAAAAAAAAGTGACACTTTAGTGACACTTTTAGTGATTTTAGGGACACTTTACTGGTGTATGAAAATACTTACATAGCATTTAAATAATTATATTCTTCCTTCTGTAAGGCATTTTTTAGGTTGTTCATGATAAAATAAAAAAAGTATATTGGTGATAATGCACAGGTTTTAATACTTGTTACCACAAAACATATTACTTCAGTATATACATGTGTTACCATGTGTTGCTGTTCATTTTTAATGGCACCTCAGTGCACATACACAGCAGAAACAAATGCATCTGCCTTATCGCACACCTAATTCATGGATGAGAATGATTCACGCTTTGCACTGTCAAAAGAGTGTAGGTGAATTTTTCTGTGCAATGAGGCATATTGAGGGCTCATTCAACCAAATGAGCCGCCTTAAAGGAGCTCTAAAGTCCCAGCATATCCTCTCCTGTTATACCATCAATATTGTATTAGGAATACATGGAGTTGTTTATCATAATGCAATCAAAGCTTATTGAAAAATTCCCTTTTATGTAGTGAGTGCTGCCTTCCATCTTCCCATCGTTTTCACCAATTTCCTGGATTCCCAGTGTCCTATGTGTCTTTCCCTGCTGCATGATGTAATGGAACCTCGATTTCTCAAGGCTGCATATCCCATCCTTCATTGCTTCCATCAAGCAATAATGGTGTTACATTGTTCAGATGTTGAGTTGTAATTCAGTAGGCAGGCTCTGTGTTGTGACACAAGGAAGTCCATTGTCTATCTAGAGGCAGAGCCAGCTGTACCCGCCCCCTCCCCCGGTCCGTTCCGCCAGTCAGCGCTGGATGATCGGAGCGGGGAGGGGGGAATGCAGCCCCACCCCTGTCACGCAGAGAGCAGTGACAGGATCGAGAAGTGAGCGAACGCCGGTATGTGTTCGCTCACTTCCCGATCTACTGAGCCGACCTGTGACAGTCTCAAAGCACTCACCTCATAGTTCTCCTTTAATATAGAAATACAGATTTATTTTAATTCTTTTGACCATAGATACCCTTAATACAACATGTGTCATATGATAATGTGGATATTGACTTGCGCAATGGCGTGAATGCCCTTGCACAGGGTGTGCAAATAGCCCTCATATGGTAGATTTAGTTTACTTACTGGGTGCAAAGTGACTTATGTGACTTCACATAATCTCATTTACTATAAAGAGCCACATGGACATAATTCATTTGTGTCAGCATTTATGTCAATATTTTGGCACTGGCCTCCGCTGTCATTGCGCCAGTCCAATTAATTCTGTGTGGTTGTAAATCAGAATTTTTATGAATGTGTTATATGGAAGATGACGTTTATTGGCAAAGTTATGGTAGTGTGACTTCTGCAATTTTTCCTCTCCAGACTAAAAACAGCAAGATCTGTTTATTAAAAGTCTAGATGCTTCTGGTTCTGTGATTCCAATGTATCATGTTACTGTACACAAACCAATATCAATGTTTGTAATTAGATTCTGAAGCAGATAAAGACAGCCGGTCGCATGTATGAGCATAATGCTTCACGAAGCAGAGAGCTCTGTTCACCAAGGTGTGCAGTCAGTATAGATAGTCACATGGGCCTGACCAATCCGGGAAGGGGGATGTTATCTGATAGGGATGTCAAATAAAATGACCTTATTTGGGCAGTTTTCTAAAATATGAATATTATATGATATGCTCTGATTTTTTTTTTTTATTACTGATTTCAAAATGTCCCCTAATCCAGAAAAAAAAAATGCGATGATGTGATGACTGAAATATTTTTCTTTTTTGCTGCTTTTTTGTCCTTTAAATTTTACCTGATTTTTTCAGTAATACACTTCCTGGGTGACAACACTCACTGTACTCTATCGCTATCCTTGGAGGAGTGTTGCCACACTAGTACAGGAAGTGTGTTAGAATTACAGAATAAGTCCATGAACCCATCGCACTCAGAAACCGCCATTTCCAAACAAATAAGGGTGGGTGCTGTGGTAGTCAACGGCTGGCAACCGTAGTAGATATCAAGTAGAATATGAAGAGACAACGGCACTCCAATAGTGAATACAATACATCTGTTTATTGACGTATGAGTAGCATAGTGTGATAGACTTAATGATACACTTAATGCGACGTTTCGGGGTCACACAGGATCCCCTTCATCAGGCAGAACAAGTGATTCACTATTGGAGTGCCGGTGTCTCTTCATATTCTACTTGACAATTACAAAACACTCCCTTCCTCTCCTCATCTTCATAACATAAGGGGAGATGTTCTGTAGACTTAACACACTTCCTAATAACATTGGTAGAAATACAACTGCAAAGTGCACAGGACAAAGGACAACGTTGAATATCTGGCAGGATCAATGGGTATTTTTCACACTTATCGAGCAGATGTAACAAAACGCTTTCAGTGGTATATTTACCAAACCAACTGGGAGCAAATAAGAGAAGTTTTTTCATTAGGGTTAACATATACTTTAAGCAGGGATAGGTATTTGTTACATTTCAGTCCCATTTGACCAATGTTTTAAATTGTAGTCCAGAAGGCACTATTGGAGGCTGCATAAAATATGCTTTATACGCAGTTCATACTACCAGCAAGCTATAGTCAACATATCAAGCATCTGCACAGAAACATGTTAGCTGATGCAGAACTTCCTGCATCTCCTGTGTCCCTTTTCTAGATCCGATGCCGGATTTACTTAAAGTAGAACACCACGGAAATTTATTATTAACCCTTGCAGCTAGGCTACTACCACACTGCAAGGATTAACTGATCGTTTTTGTTTGGCGAGGAAACTACAAAGCGCTCCATCCTGCTTCTTTCCTACTACTCTGCAGCAAAAGTATGTCCCTCAGTCTGGGTTAACATCTAGGCGTATCGAATATGCGTGTTTGTGATGATTCACGGTTAAAAAAAAACGCGCGACAAACACGTGTTTCCGAGGGCTACCTGGCTGTATCCCAATGGATACACACGGCAAATACACCCCAAAGAAGCTCCTGTACTTCTTTGGGCGTAGGGCGTTTTGCAGCGCATTCCTACGCGCTATAAAGCGCCCAGGTGGGAACCATGCCCATAGGCAATCATTGGTTTTCACATGTTGAGCCTTTTACAGAGCGTAGGAACGCACTGTAAAATGCCCAGGTGTGGACCAGGCCTCAGTGTCCTCACGTTCTGCACACTGTGTATAGAACATGAAGATTCACTGGGTCTTCTGTAGTCGAGAGGGAGAGAGGCTCCAGGGACCAGTCTGGCTGGCTCAGAGGATCAGGTGAGTATAGTTTCTTTTATTTTCCTCCCTAGGCAAATATGAGCGCTTAACCCTTGCACGCGTTAATATTAATTTCCCCTGGAGTTCTTCCTTAAGAAGAGTTCAGGCAAAGCAAATAAGAAAAGAAAGCTTATATTTTTTGCCCATAGTTAACATAGGGGATGGATACCCCTCCTTGGACTACGACTGTGATGGTTTACGGTTAGATGATACTTGTTACCTGTTGATATGTGTCTACTATGTTTAATTATTATTTTATGCTATATACTGATGTATAAATGTTTGATATTTGTATGATGGGTTTGGACCCGTGACTTTCTCTGCTTTGTTAATAAAAATTATATTAAAAAAAAAAAGAAAAGAAAGCTTTGCTTTGGTGTTGCCCCTTTTCCGTGCCATTAACTGAGCCAAAGTTACTTTATAATAAATCTGACTCGGATTTCAAATAGTATTTTTTTTCTTACCACCCATAGAGTCATACATCATGATGCACAACAAATTGGCACATTATGATCTAAAGATCTCGCTTGCTCGCCCGGAGACTGCTCCTTATATCCAATTCAGCTCTTCAATTGGGCTGTAAGCTGCTTATGAGGTTTTTTAACTTTAATCAGCAATTAACTAATTTGACCAGTTCAAATATTTTTCCCCTGAAGGGCTATATAACTATCCACACGTACACACATGTAGCGTACCTATGCATGTGCATTGCAGACACAAACATCATAGCTCTTATCTAAACTGGCAAACTTAGCCAAAGACGGTCTGATGTCTTCCCAAGAATAATAGGTGGGGATATAGCTGTAAGTCCTTTGTAATAACATCAGGGACTTGATTCTTTTTCTTATAATACTTACCTGATGAATAAAAGCAATACATATGTGGTTCTATATTTAATTTCTTCTTTAAATTGGGAATAGGGAAAGATAAGTAAGGTTGCATTCGGATTTTTTAAACATACTGAAAAGATAACAAGCTCGCCTGGTGGTTAGAAGTGCGTATGTCTGATCTACCCTCCTCTTTTGTATTGGGGCAGAGATTAAGCAGTGAATAGTCAACCTTAATGTTTCTCCTCCAAGCAGGGCTCCTATGAGCATGTTTTCTACAGACAGATTTCAGAAGATCAGGTAAAGGGGTTATCAATAGTTTATGAACAGCAATAACACAGTTGTTCAGCTTGAAGAGGATGTAAGGTCTAAGAAGAGCCCATTCTATGCTTTGTTCCAACAGCACCAGACTCCTATGAAATCATTTCTTTATTCTAGCTCTTTACAAAAGATCCAGGATGTTTTTATTATGTCTATTTTAATGTCTTGGTGTGGACAGAGGTCAGGGATATTGGTTGCTTGGCAACAATGGAATACTAACAATGGAGCATATGCTCCTCCACAGCATATTTTATTTCAAATATTTAAAATTAGGGTTGCACAGGTACTTTTCGAGTACCAGTGCAGATACTTGGCATTTTCATGAGAACTACCGGGGTTGCAGAGATTGCAGCTGGGACCTGGCTCTGGCACTCCACCACTGTCCTGAAATCATTAGTCTGTATTGTTTTAGAAAAACTGTCACATGACAATAAACAAAAATGTATCAGTACTCGTACTTGTAAGTACTCGGCAAGTACCAGTACTCGTACTCGCAAAACTGGTATCTGTGCATCCCTTTATTTATATTTATAAAAACAAAATTGTACATTAAAACAGAGATATACAAATCCCAGGAGCTCTGTGTGCACCTTATAAATGACAGTGGCCTCCTAATTTTTGAATTTTTCTCTAGTGTAGTCTTGGAGCTCAAAAGTATCTGTACTTGTACCGAGTACTGTACTTGGTATCTGTGCAACCCTATTTAAAATGGCTGTTTGGACCAAAGGCAATCCCAGATACTGGGTTGGGGGCCATTGGCCTTCTAGGCCAGTATTAACCACTTGAAGTCTGCAGCGTTAAACCCTCTTCCTGTCCAGGCCATTTTCAGTATTCAGCGCTGCAGTACTTTGACTGACACTTATTCCGTCATGCAACGCCGTACTGAAACTATATTTATACCATTTTTTAGGGACAGATAGAGCTTTATTTTGGTGGTATGTAATCACCACTGCGGTTTTTATTTTTTACTATAGTAAGGAAAAATTACCCAAAAAAAAAACTTTCCCCTATATTAAATTATAAAACACCTATTATTACACAATTTTTTGGGAAAAAAATATAAAAGGCGCGGTCACGTCGTGTAAAACAACACCAAACATGTCAAGCCTTAAAATTGCGTGCACCTGCGAAACCTCAAAGAACTACAATACTCAAAATTGGCCATAGGCGACGCTTTTAAAGCTGTTACCGCTCATCAATTTAGTGTCATTCATGATTGATGGCCCTAGAATTATTGCTCTCACTCCGACGTTCACGGTGATAAGTAACATGTGTAGCGCAATTGTCGTTTTCGCACACTGGCGCATCTGAAAAGTGTTTATATGTGCGTAAACGTGGGGGTGGGGGACTCAAACATTTTTTTTAATATGTGACTTTTATTTTATTTTTTACATTTTTTACACTTAATGTCATTTCTATTACATAGGGGGATAACAATCCCCCTATATAATAGCAAAGGCACACTGACAGGTCCTCTTTATGGAGACAATAGGGGACACTAAGACCCCTAATGTCACCTGGGGACCCCCAAAGAAGCCGATGAAGCAGAGATCTGCTACATCAGCTTCTTATCTGGCTATAGCAGCCAGAGGACTGACAGGTGAATGTGGAAGTGATGTATTACACAATGGGATGTTCCTAGGTGGATGAGCAAAGCCAATGTCCCTCCACTTTTGAATGAACCCAAATGAATTTTTAAATCATGTATTCAATGAATTTTTCACTCATGCTATCATGTCTTTCTTGAAATGGGTGGTATAAATGGAGTGAGCGTATAAGGAGACATCTGATCCGCCGGTTGTTTTTATTACTTGTACTGTATTTGAATCAATCTTTTAAAATATGATTAAGATTAAAAATACTTTTTTTACTGCTAAATTGCTTTGGATTTGTCATTAGGTGCCCAAAAAACCCATCTTTTTTCTTTCCTTTTTATATCAAAGTTTTTAGGGGTGTGGCACCAACTACTCAGGCCTCTGCCATAAATACAAATTTAAGCTTAGTTTAGGGGCTTTCTGCAGAGATCATCACAGGTAAAGCAAGCAGCTGGCCTGGTGCTCAAGACTGAATAGGTGCCCGACCCTGGGGTGGTGGTAGGCCAAGCCTTTGCAGAGGACAGCAGCTGTTCTCTGCAAAGGCTTCCCTCGCCCCCACCACAGCATCGGGCCCCTATTCAGCCTTTGGCACCACCTGCTTGCTGCTACTGTACTGATCTCTGCAAAGGCTTAAGGGAAGCCTTTGCAGAGATCAGTACAATAGCAGCATTTAGCTGGCCTGGTACCCAAGGTTTCCCCCACCTCAGCATCGGGTCCCTATTCAGCCTTGAGCACCAGGCTAGCTGCTTGCTGCTACATTAGCATAATGGGAGCTATGCAAAATGCGCAGCCGGCTTTCCCGCTATGCTAATAGCGTATCTTCTCAGAAGCTGCACACTGCGCGCCAGTTTAAGTAGTAACCAGCACACGCTGTATGCAGCTTCTGTCGCAACTGCAGGGCGCAGATGCCATCCACAATTAAATCAGCTCTCGGCGCCCATCGGTTGCGACATGTAATTAAAATTATTAGTGCCCCCCCAGATCTGACTGTGGTATCTTATGTGCCCCCCTAAATATTGTTCCTAGAGTCGCCACTGCCCTAGTTCACACAAAAATAGAATATGTACATTTTAGGGACTATTACCTGAAAGTTGTTCTGAGCCATGAGTGCACTGTAACCTTCACTGATGAAAAAAAAAAGTCTGCAGAGATGACTGCTTGTTAGGCGAACTGTAGAAAGTCCGTTACCTGCAGGTAACAATGGGCCTATTGCTGTGTTCTGCCAGGGTACATTCCAGCGCATACAAACCTTACAGCAAGCAAAAACAGTGGCAGTGCATATAACTCACAGAATATAAATATGTTACATATCAATTAGTTTATATAAACATCCAGAACAGAGGATTAACAAAGCCATAGTAAACAGCATTTTTGCAGTCGGGTTTGTCAAATAAAATTTGATTCACCTAGCCGTTAATGCGTCTTGCTAGGTCAATTTGCTAAACTAATTGTCTTTGTAACATCATGTTCAGGTGATTTTATGTCCTCTGAAATTTCCTTTCTGCGTTGTCTCGTGTGATTTGTCACAGCACCTTATGAATAAAGATTCCCATTTGTCATGCCGCAATTTCCTTTATTTATATTCACTTCGAAAATTCTATTTTCTTTGTGGAACTGTTTACATCATCACCTGTGGTTGTTTATTAAATCTCCATCCACGTTACTTGAAGTTACAATTATCACAAGGCAGACTACAAATTTTATTATGAAAATACTATAGCGTGTGTTCGTGTTTTTGTTTTGTTCATTTAGGCTTGATCTCCACAGATGCTGAATGCACAGATAAAGCACCCAGCATCTGCTCTCAGGAATGGGCTGAGGGGTAGGCAGAAGAGGATGCTGCCTTGGGAGGGGGAGCCAAAAACAAGCAGGACCTGGCCTGCAAGCTATTGTACCGAGCTAATTCACAGGTCATGGAGACAGGCACTTTGGCCTTGGTTGCTAAGAGACCTAGTCCCAACACTACATGTACTTGGAGTGTTCTGTCTTGTTGGGGAATCAATGCAGGTGAATGGGGTTGTATGACTGGAACTCTTTATGCAACCTCTAGGACACCGATAAGTGACATGAAAGTCACTAGGCATGGAAGTGTTTGAAACAGAATATGCCGTCAGAGCCAGCAGGAGCTATGAGTGCCTGGCAAGCAGTTGAAGATTTGGAGTGACCTAATCTTGTATAACAATTGCATATTGCATAGTTTTTAAAGTGATTCAGTGACTTAAAAAAAATAAGGCTACCAGCAGGTATGACGTTCAGGCACCCGAGGGCTCTTGTACATACCTGCAGCAGCTTTCAATGCCCCTTCTATGCCTGATTGCTAGACAATTCCTAATGGGCAAAGGTTCATCTTCTCTACATAGTGTGAGCTTTCCCACTCTCTCCTGTCTCTACTAGTCATGTGTTATTCTTTTCGTTCCGAATCAAAATCCATACGAATTTGTCGAAATTCGGACATTCGGACACCTCCGAATATTACGAATTCCAATGCATCCGAATTTCGGTTTCCGAATTTTGTTCAAGAACTAAACTGAATCAGACATGTGACTTTTCTGGCCAATCAGATGTGTTTTTTGGTTTAATGCATCCAAATGGGTCTGAACACAAAGCCATATGCAGTATATACATATAATACTAAAGCTGAGTCTCCCAGACCTAAATGGCATTCGGGATCCAAATTTCCAAATTGCATTAGGGAGCTTCCGAATGCCATTCCGGTGTGGGAGCCTCAGCTTTAGCAATATATATATATATATATATATATATATATATAAAAAATGTATATGGCTCTCAGACCCGAATGCCATTTGGAAGCTTCGAATTCGAATCCCAAATGCCATTCGGGTCTAGGAGATTTAGCTTTAGTATTGATATCTGTATATGGTTTTCTGTGGTAGTCGTAAGCGATATTCATTTGTAAAGTTATCCGAAACTAATGAAAATTTGTATTTTGTCCGAATCCAAAACCCCGAACTGAATTGCATTACGGATCCGAATCCTGAAATAACGAAATATCCGAACCACTACAAATTTTTCCACAGCTTACATGTCTAGTCTTGGGCCTATTGGGCCATTTTTAAAGTGACCGAGTCAATTAAAATAAAAAGGTTACTAGCAGTTATAAAATGCAGGCAATTGGATGTAGCTGTACAGCTGGAGCCAGCCGGAGGTATGGGTGCTTGGCAAGCAGCTGAAGATTTGGAGTGACCTAGCCTTGTACAACCATGGCATATTGCATAGTTTTTAAAGTGACTCTGTAACTTTAAATATATAAGCCTACTAGCAGATGTGAAGTCCAGGCACCTGGAGGTATATGTACATTCCTGCAGCAGCTTTCATTGCCCCCTCTATGCCTGAATGCCAGGCAATTCCTAATGGGTGAAGGTTCATCTTGTTGAGTCTGAGCATTCCGGCTCCTTGTTGTCTCCGCACATATTCCTATTTGGCTAATACTATGTTGGGTGGGAGGGGGCAGACAAGCTTTGTCACTAACAGGAATATAGTCTTAACTGCTCAGAGGGGGAATGACAGCTGTCTATCCTTTATGCATGTTAGCAGCTTTGTGTTAAAGTGACAGAATCACTTCTTTTTTTTTTTTTTGCTGCTAGACTTCTCTGTGAAAAAGTTTGCTTTTTCTTCAGACTGTATTATTTTTGGGTTTTCTTTTATTTTAGGAGAATATTGTTTTCTATTTTATGTTGATAGGGCCTTTATTTTAGGTCAAATTTCTTTTTTTCTGCAAGTCTTCCCTTTTGTGGGCTTTTTTTAAAAGTGGGCTTTTGTTATAAGGGTGTAATTTTGGAGTTTTCATTTCTTTTGTTTTTTTACTTTTTTATGTTGATAGCACCTTTTTGTTTAGGGGTGCTTAAATCAGAGAATCCACTTATTACTGTCCAATTGTTCTTTAAGCTGTCTTTTGCCACTGCATCGTTTGAAAGGGAAAAAAAGTGCAAGGACAGTGTACTTCCTAAAACTTGCCTTATATTAGACATGTGCACTGCCAAAAAATTTGTTTAGTTTCTTTTTAAATTCGGATTTGTGTTGTTTCGTTTTTCGGGATTGGGGTGTGAAAGTCAATTCGGATTCGGACGAAATTCGGTAGCGGTAGTTCGTTCGCACGTTCGTTCGAGGGGGAAAATGGTTTTCTTCAACGAACGAAACGAATAAGAAACGAAACGAACGTTCGAGCGAACTACCGCTACCGAATTTCGGAAACGGAAATTTGGATTCGTTTGCATTCGTTATATCTGTAATTCGGAATTCGGATACATCCGAATGTCCGAAAATTCGTCCGAATTTCGATTCGGAATGAAACGAATCACACATGTCTACCTTATATCACTCACATTCATCACAATCCCTTATCAGTTAGGCATACACCAGTTAGGCCTATTATCACTGATTAAAACTGTGCATGGATTTAGGGTCTGTTTAGAATTTTAGGGGGGACCCATTTTTTTTTCTGGGTGTTGGGGTTCCCATTAAAATTCCTACAAGAACTAAACAGTCTGGTATGAGTTTTGAGGGGAACCCCACCTTTTTTTTTTAACATCCGGATCCCTCCTAATATGCTTACCAGCCTTAAAGGGTCTGGTATGAATTGGGAGGGGACCCCACTGCATATTTTTGATTCTATTTTTTTTACAATTTGCGGGGAGTCGGTCCGCTTCGGTGGACCTTCTCCCTGCTCCAACTGTGTGTTCAGCTGTGCCAAAACTAAGCATATGCTTTTGGCTCAGCTGTGTGCTTTGGCTGCTGTACAGGCTGTTGTGAATAGCATGTGCAGCAGTCCTTCGGTTCGGCTCAACTGAAGGGTTCCTGCAGCCAAAGCGAGCAGAAGGATTAGCAAAACATTTTGGCTAAATCCTTCGGGTCTTTAGTGAATAACTCCCTGAATGTTTTTTAAAGGTATGCCATGTGAATGGGAACATAAAACAAATATAAAGAAGTAAAAAGTTTCTCTTCTGGCCTGCCCCCCTCAGTTCTCTCCACAACTCACTGATCTATTACTAGGATCCCATAATGCATCCAGTTCTGTGAATGGAGGAGGAGATTCTGTCATTCAACTGACCCTCCTCCATTCCTCCTCTGTTACCAGTACTTACTAATCACTTCAGAAGAAATCACTATTTTCACAATCATACAGTCATACGTATGCTACTTTAGGCAGTTATTAAAATCTTTAAGACTTAAAAATCATTTGCCCTACTAAACTGTAAATATTTGCATTAATTTTCTAAGAAATGTAATTAATTTAAAAAGTTAAAATAAAGTTGTGTGAGTCCTCACAGGTTTAAAGTCTTTATCCTGTATAATAATAATAATAATAATAATTTCACCATATGGTACTCAGGTTGACTGAGGATCATGTCTACCATATGTTGGCCATGTTCCTCATATCCTTATGGAGCAGGTGCAAATTAATTTTTATAATTTCGACAGATGCTTAGTTTTTTTAACGGGTTTACAGGGAAAAAAGTCCAGTAATAAAACATAGCTCAAATATAATTTTAATATTAATTAGTTTAAAGATACAGATAAGTATACACTGAGGGTGCAGATAATCACCATTATTCATTTATGTTTGGCCTCCTGCCTTCTTGTGTCTTCAGACAACCAATCAAGATTTTAGATGAGGCAACATGCTTTAGCCTTCCTGATTTAAGTCAAAACCCTGATTAAATGCAGCAGGGGTAAATACATTAAATAATTACATATACATTTCCATACATGAAGCTTGAAATCATGCATATACAATACTAAGCCCAACACTTCAGGACGCATGGTAATGCATATGCACTGGAATGCACTGGTAATGTGTGCTGAGGAACACTTTTTCATGCACTGCAGTTCGTTCTCTATGTGCAATGTATTGTGTTCTTCCTAATTTATATTTACTCACATTACTTTTTTTTACCTAACATGTAAGTGCATTGTTATAAACTGCTGTGAAAATACAAAACAAGGCTTTGTAATTCCTGAGGTGATTGGCTTATCACAATGTTATACAGCATTACTAAAAATCCAACTGAGCTTTCTGTTTAAATCAGCTAAATACACCCCATCAGTCAAATGCACCCAAACAAAAGGTGTTCCACGTCTTATAGTTCCTTTTCTTTAGAAAACAGCCACAGCATGAGTAGAAGAGCCTGTCCCTTACCAGCATGCTGCAGAGAAGGACCCTTGCTCTCTGTGTTGAAGCAGTGGTCTCTTTGCAGAGGTCTAGGTTTAGAGCTATAGGTTTAAAATCACATTTACAAATCATTCACACTTGTCATAAAGATTCAGTGAAGAATCTTCATTTTTCAATAACTCTCTGAAATACTTTAGAAAGCTCTTAAATGTGGGTGCATTCAAGTGCCTCAAATTTGTTCCATGTAATTAGCAAATCTTTCCCATAATGCAGTGTATTCCAGTTTTTAATAGGCTTAATGAATCATCAATTTTGCCCCTGAGAGTACTGAAGACACTGCTTGGCCCTGATTTGTCTATATAAGACATACATTTACAAGTATGCATAGATGAGCAATGGTCTACATCATTACTGTGCTGTGTGCTGTATCCCCAGTATGTTCATTAGTCTGAAAACACTGGGGTTTTCTACATAGGGCCTCTTCAAAAGGGCTGTATGAGTTGGAGGTGGTTTATTCAGATTGCACATTGGTACCCCTGTTATCTAACTCTATTTACTTAATGATGAGAGTCATTCAGTTATTAGGAATAGGACAGTATATGTGGTTACAACTCACAGGTGATGAGGTTATAAAAATAATGAGGAGCTTCAGTCAATAAAAAAAGGGATTACATGTTTTCTTTTTCTTTTACTGGAGGCATGATAATTAAAGATTATTCCCCTGACCAAAATGGGAATGGAAGGTTCCCTCTTTTTAATTCCCAGTGTTGCATGGAAGAATGGAGATAAAATTTGATTGGTTCCTCGTAAAACAACAGGAACATTTTTCTTTTAGACATTTTCACAATTGGACTCTTCCCAGCAGTGCATGTTAGTGAAGCTAAGAGGAGTACATAGAAGCCAATCTGACCTGCTGAGTTCAACCACTTGGAAGATTCAGATGTTTGATTGTTTACAGATTTGCTAATATCTATGGGGCTCATATCTGAGTCTTTACCATTCCATTCAAACTAAAAGCTGAACCCAAAAGAAAGAGACATGAAGATGTTGCCCACAGCAAGCATCAAGAGCCAATTTTTGTTTTATGATTCATTGTTATGTACCATTGCAATATTATATTTAGTCGAGTTATTATAATTTAACTTCAAATATTAAAGTGACATTAAACTCAGGCGATAAACCTTAAAAATGCATTTAAGTACCTTAACTATTAACAAAATTGTTTCTTATTTGTGTATCACTCGGCTGTAGATCATCAAATCATCTCTGAATTGGCGCTGACACTGTCCTTCCTTCTGGAGGGTGACTACTTTTGTTCCCCATGGTCTCTGTGTGTGTTGTAAAGTAGCCACCACTCCAAGCTCACTCCTGTGATGGACTGCAATCGCAATACAAACTAGTAAACTATGGGGGTTATTCACAAAGCTCCCGAAAGCAGCCGAGTGAATAACCGAGCCGTAGTGAAGTGAGCTAAGCAACGTTCGGCTATTCACTACGGCTCAGTATGGCTGATTTCAGCCGTACATCGGCTGCCTTCGGCTGCACTTCGGTTGACATAAAGTAGTTAATTTTTTTTCTCTACTTTAAACTGTAAGAGTACCATCATTAAGCGTCATTCAGCCAGAAAGTGCGTGGAGGCTAATGAAGAAGTAGGATGCTGAGGACAACACAGGGAGGTGGATAATACAAGTGTTGCTTTTATATGCACATAATAGGGGAAATGTATTAAAAAATATTTCATCAAAATAAAGCTGGAGTTGGGCTTTAATATGACAGCGGCCCCATTAACCCTTTCGCTGCCAAGCCTTGCAAAATGCTTTTAATCTCAGCTGGCCACACCATTTTTGCAATTTTTCACCTTTTTATTTATTTTCAACTGCAGCTTTTAGAGTTTGTAAAAGACCCCCAAACCATAAATATGCTGAAAGCACAGGCCCGGTAGAGAAAAAAGATGGTGTTAGTAATTTTGTAGGTCCTGCGATAATTGCGCAAATGTTTATGAAATCAATATTAAACTGATAAAAATACACTACTAAATTATTAAAAGCACACTAAAATAAGTCTCAGCGCACAAAAAAAAACACTTTTCAGACTAAATCTAAAAGATAAAACTGTATTGAACTCATAAATAACAAATATTTATAACAAAGTTATAAATTGCGCCTTTTTGCGAATCTGTAAAATATTGAAGGGACGCAAAACTGTAAATACGTGACTTATGTTAAAAATCGTTTGTGCGCTGTGTTGGTGTGTGCGTTGTGATAAAATGATACAGGCATACATTTAATCGCAACATAGCATATTCCAATGCATCACAACGCTTTGTCACGCACTGCCACAGTTAAATAAATGTTATTTTAAAAAGAAAAAAAATCAAGCACTGCGATGTGTTCTAATAACGCACTGCAGCGCATGTGCATGGCATACACCGCAATATGGTGCACACTGTTGCATGTGTATAATATGTGTGGGGGGGGAGGGGTGTTGTGTTTTATTCACTTATCAGTACAGAGGCTTCCCATTCATTCACAAACAAACTGGAGATAGTAAATATTTGCTATCAACCAGTTATGAATGGGGAGAAGCCTCTGTACTGAGTTCTTCTACCTATTCAGAAGCTCATGAATGAACAGGAAGTGATGTAAAGCACTTTCTGTTCATTCAAAACTGGGGACACATAGCACTATGTGTCCCCAGTTGTTTACAAACATTGGAGTGATCAGCAATCACTCAAGTGTTTGTGCTGCACACAGAGGATCGGTAAATATTATACATCCTGATCCGCTCTCCATCCTGAGTCGCTCGGCATCCTAAAAGTGAGAGGATCCACTCGGCCAAGCACAGAGCCACTCAGCCATCCTGGATTTGACAGCCAGTAGCTATCCTCTCTTCTCACCACTTGACCATCCTGATGACAGTGCTCCCTCCTATGCCCCCCCTGCTGGCTTCAGTGCTCCATTTCTCCTCGGATCACTGCTGCCTCTGATGACAGCTAGTAATCTACAGAGGACTATCAGGGGAACCCTTCTGGTATAAGTTCATGGTCCCTAAAGTGGCCTTGAGCTTATAGCAGAAGGTTAAAAGCCACCGGTGTATGCCTTACTGACGTGGGCAGGTACAAACGGTTGTGTACTGCCGTAAGCCTAATGTCGCTGGCCGGGAAAAGGTTAAATGAGGAATATACTCATTTAACCTCCATCGATGCAACATCTGTGAGCTCCCTTACCAGTGCTAACATCTTCTCCTGAGCTTCTTTCAGGTTCAGGTGCTTCTGTCATTTTTATTGACTGTGCCTGGGATGACGTAAATCATGTGCATGTGCAGGAGTTCATCCCGACGGTGCAGAAATTGTATACTGATCTGCGCATGCACATTGCCAATAAGAAAGTGAACAGGCAGGTAAGAATCCTTTATTGCATATATTGTATGCCTCTTCTGCAATACAAAGCTGGCCTTGTTGCCCTTTTTTAATATTTGCTTAATATTACAGTGCAAGATCTGTTCTTATACTGTCAAGCTGAAGCTGATAGATGCTTTAAAATCTTCAACAAAGATGCTTAACCACTTGCCGTCCGCCCGTTGCAAAAAAAGGACGGACGGCACAGTCACATTAGCGGGTTGCCGTAAATAGACGGTATTTTTTTCTGTTCCGTGCACGCACGGGCAGAAAAAACCCGTCCGATGTAAAGAGCCGCTACCGGCTGTTTCACATACACACGATCGACGGCTCTATAGCCTGCCGATCGTGTGTATGTGCTGGCTGCGTGACCCCCCCTCGAGTGCCATCCATAAAGAGGACCTGTCAGTGTGCCTTTGCTATTATATAGGGGGATTATTATCCCCCTATGTGATAGCAATAACATTAAGTGTAAAAAAAACATAAAAAGAGTTTTAAAAAAAAAGTCACATATAAAAAAAGTAAAACAAAATCGTTTAAGTCCCCCACGTTTACGCACATATAAACGTAAATACGCGTCCGGTGCACCAGCGCGCGCACACAATTTTGAGGCTTGACATGTTTGGTGTCTTTTTACCCGACGTGACCCCGTCTTTTATATTTTACAAAAAAATTGGGTAATAATAAATGTTTTATCATTTAATATAGGGGAAACTGTTTTTTTTTTAAATGTCGGTAATTTTTCCTTAATATAGTAAAAAATTAAAACCCCAGTGGTGATTAAATACCACCAAAAGAAAGCTCTCTGTCCCCAAATTATATAAAATGTATTTCAGTACAGTGATGCATGACGGAATAAATGTCAGTCAAAGTACCGCAGCGCTGAGTACTGAAAAATGGCCTGGATGGGAAGGGGGTTTAACACCACGGACTTCAAGTGGTTAAAAGTTGGTAAATGCTTTTTAAATGCTTTGTAAAACTTGCTCTTAAGGCTTATTTGCGCAAATACAGACATATAGGCATACTGTGTAAAATAAACCTGTATTTGGGGTGCCTGTAAGCCCCAACAGCTGCATTTTTGTGTCCATAGGATTGCATGGGCAGATTATAGTGTACACGGGTAAACACGTGTACTTGCAAGTACTGGCATTTACACTCGCATGCCTATGGGCATAACTTCTTGAATGCAGAAGTTTCATGTTTTGAAACTTATGACCATGCAAGTGTAACCTCAAGCACAGTCAGGCCTAGAACAGCAGACGGAGGCGACTGTGGAAGGAAAATATGACAGGGTCTTGGAGAGACTAACCGGGTTTAGTGAGGGTTAAGTTGTTTGATCAGGGAGGTGTTTGGGTGGGGTCGCTTGCCTGATTGGTCAGGGTGCTGAGAGGTGGGGTATTGGCAGCTCCCTGGGAAGGAAAGTTCCAGTCTCGGTGGGGTCCGCAGCGTGGAATGGGCAGATACTGGGTATTTTGGTGGTAGATATCACATAAAGGACCTTAACTCCCGCAGTCAGTTAATTTGTTAAAAATTGTTAATTTGGCTTTGGTACTAAATAATAAAATGGCTGCTCTGGCCACTAAAAATCCAAGACCAGTGTCATGTCATTCATTAAGAAAGGGTTAATATCTGATTTGAGTTGGGGGGGGTATTGCACCACTAGGAGTCGTATACAATGCCCTTGTCATGACATTTCAGTGATTTCGTCCGTTCCCGTCGAAGTCTATGGGCACTAACGCGCTACAAAACGGACCAATACGCAGCAAAAACGCTTCGGGACCTTTTCATGCGTGGGCCATTTTGTAGTGCGTTCGGGACGGGCGGAAATACGGACAGGTGGGAACTATACCATTGACTTCAATGCTATTTACATTTTGGTCCGTTTTGTAGTGCGTTCATCGAGCGTAGGACGCACTACAAAACGGTCAGGTGTGAATGGGCACTCACATGAGGACAGGCATACATTTCCAAATGTGAAATGTCCTTGTTTGGAAATATACGCTCATACATGTGCTGTGTGTAAATGCACATAATTGTGTTTACAAGTGCACACCTGCATATATCGTAATCTGTTCATGCAATCCTTACATGAAGGATTACATTACATTACATGAAAATCCACATACGTATTTTACGCTGTAAGTCTATATGTCTCTATTTGCTTCCATATGAATGAGTCCTTCTACAGTCTTTGTGAACAAGGCTGTGTGTGTCTAAGGAATAAAGCAGACAACGTGATGTCTATGGCTTCCTTACATGTGTCATACACTACACAGCAGTTACAGAGATAAATGGTTAGTTATGTCTTTGTCGTGTTTGTATGCCTGCTGCGTGCTTGCCATTTAACGCTCTATCCTTGTATAATCAAACACCGGTTTGTACCATGTAAAAAATGTCATCATGCAATGCCCACACTGAAACCTGAGAATGCAGATTACCTCCCCATCTGAGAAGCTGTTTACCTGTGAGGCCATGTGTAACTAAAGAAAATTCCCACAGCTAGAGGTGGGAGCCGGGCCTGGGAGAGGTTTCAGGCAGAGCCGTAGAGTTATAAAACTTCAAAATATCCCAAAGCCTCCTCTGTTTAATTACCATGTGAAGTCTTGTGTGGAGTGGAGAGTTAACTGACATGTTACAAAGATTCTCACACTCATCCTCCAAAGAAAATGACACGCAAGAATGCCAGGAATACATCTAGAAATATGTTAGACCTATGTTCTGGGGTTTTCTCGCTTCACTTGGTAAACACATTTATTTATGTATTTTTTTATTTATAAGTATTTATATAGTGCCGGCAATTTATGCAGTGCTTTACACAGTGCACCTTCACATCAGTCCCTGCCCATGGAGCTTACAGCCTAAGGCCCCATTCTCACATGTACTGTATACCGATAGGGCCAATTTATACAGGAACCAATTAACATTTCATCTTTTAACTGGGAGACTGCAACGTTTTCATCGAACCAGGGTTCATAAGACAAAACAGATCGTACTACCTTTTCTACAGTCCACCCAGCAGTGGTTCTTCCACTTTATGACCAGGGATGTGGCAAAGAATACTTTTACTTACCTCTATGACCCAGCGGTCAGTGTTCACCTCTCTCTTCTTGTGGACTGTCAGTCAGCATCTTCATGTATAATGCAGGGCTATGGGCCCTGCATTCGACATGATGATGTTTGTGGGCCTCGAACTGATGGAGCAGAAGAGGGAAGAGACTGCGGGTGCAAGTCTTGGAGACAGTGGTAGAGAGGATCAGGTAAGTCAAAGTCCTTTACACTGGTCCCCTAGACATTAATGGGAAGGTAACCCTTACAGTTTAAGAGTAGCTCCATTACAAGGGGAGATTTTTTTTTTACCTTCCATTTTTGATGCAGCACTTACTGCAATTACTTTTGCAAGATTTTCTAATTATTCGAGTTTCACCTGGTGCTGCGTGTGATTTGTACGTAGCAGCCTGTTTATCTCTATGGGAGTATTCGGCTGTACGCTCACCCGAACTGAACGTCCGTGCGGGTGTCCCTGCTTGGATGCACGGTTGTGTACTCCCATAGAGAAGAACAGGCTGCTGTGTTCAAATCACACGCAACACCTGTCCTTCCCGGGAGCGGCCCGATACAGCCATGCACGCAACACTGATCTGTACGCGCCGGCTGTTAGTCGTGTGAATGAGGGCTTAAGAATTTTCACATACTAAATTGTGTGAATATTCACTTCAATTATCCAGTCATGTGCAGATGAAATAAGACAACAAGAATTTGCTTTACACATGGTTGTAAGTACCCAATCATGTGACGTGAATATTCACATAATTTATTGTGAAAATTCTCTATTCATTTAGTAAATCACCTCTATGTTGTATCTTTTTAAAGAAGAATTATGGGGTTAGTGTTTTTACCCATAGGTCTCCTAAGGGTCATGGGAGGACATAAACTAGCATCCTCCCGTGACCCAAAGCTCAGTATATCGCAGGCTACAGCTCGCGGAATACTGATACTGCCCCAGCCGGGACAAAACCTGACATTACTGTCAAGATCCACCCAGCTGCGTGAGTGACAGCTGGCTCTGCCTATCTAGAGCCAGCTGTACCCGCCTCCTCCCCAGTCTGTTCCACCAGTCAGCGCTGGAGGATCGGAGCGGGGGGAGATGATCGAGAAGTGAGCGAGCGTCGGTATGTGTTGGCTCACTTCCCGATCTATTGAGCCGACGTCAATGAAACGTCGGCTTGAAAATCACTCACCTCATAGTTCTCCTTTAAATATTTGATCTGTGGGTGTGCTGACTTTTCTATCATATAAATAATAACCCACACAGAAGACTTATAATATACAGCCTATTTTGCCATATATTGACACCACGTAAGCCGTGTTCAAAATGTGGAATTTCACTGGGCGTTTGCGCATATTGAGACCTAATAGGACCTTTTTGTCCAGTTTCGAGCCTAAAACAACAGAAAAGCATAAAATGATATCACCGGCCTAAAAATATTTTCAGTCCACTGCTCCAATTAGCTGTCCCAGGAGCAGAACAAGCCACTACAGTCTTCCCATAGCCTGGCAACAACGCTTCTTGAGGGATTACAGGCTTCCTGGGTCATATATAGTACTCCTGGTATGGTGGAAGTTTGCCCTGGGACTTTCACTCCATTGAGCTTACCTAAAATAGATTCAGCAATAATGTCCCAAGGGTAATCAAACAGTAGGGACTCCCTACCAAGCTTTTCATCCGACGTTTGCTCACTAAACCATCCTCTGAGCTGATAAACTACCGGTGGGGGCCAGGTTCAATGCCTTAGGTGAAGTAAGTACATGTAAGTCCTTTACACAGCTTTATATAATACATTGCTTTACTGTTAACATTTTATTAAAACTATAGCGTAAAAAGAAAAAAAGCCATATCTGAATAACTATACATTTAGAGATATTGTATAACTGCTTATACACCTATAATTACAACACACACACACTAATATGACTGTATTCATCTATATGACATCATTCAGAATGAAGCAGAAGCTTTCCCTCAGTCGGGATACTTTGGAGACATCACAGTGATAACGCATACAGGTGCTTCCCAATTATAATCCCATTCAGTTCTTCTCATGGGGCTCGTAAATGCTTGTGGGTGGTTTATGTTAGCACTCTGGAGGTTATCAATATCTGCACGGGGCCATGGTTACATATAGCAGTTGATTACAAAGCTGCCACCCTCCAGAGAGGTTCTTAGAGTACGGTATGTTCAATTTTTATAAGTCTGTATCAAAATCACAAGTGAACATTAAAATCGTTATAAGCCCTAACTGGTTGACAATGTGCTGCGTGTCATAGACAACTGACATGTCTTTTTTATTCATAAAATACACTTTTTCACCATTTTAAACCTTTGTTATACCTCAGTGCTGCTGATCTCCTTTGGCCACTTTCAAACACTTACCATCTACTTGCTCCTGCATCAGCCGAACATCATTGTTTTTATCTGGCTTCCTGAAAGCATCAGCAACAGTGGACCATGCTGTCACATTGTGTGTCGTCATGGCTGTTTTTAGCGTTCACTAGGGATGCATGTGGCAGGGTGAAAACTACCCTCAGTAGGACACTGCACATTCCACCCTGTATTCCATGAGTGAGGCAGTGCAGTGCCCTGTGCATAGTGGGATCCACTCTACATTTTAATAAGGTGCCATAGTTTATATTAATGACCGCACTTTGTATTATACCCAGGGGCGTAACTAGAAATCACAGGGCCCCATAGAAACATTTTGTATGGGGCCCTGTGATTTCTAGTTTTGCCCACCTGATAACCCAAACAGCCCACCTGAGAGTGACCCTGCAGAGCCCACCATAGATTTTATATGGTGGGCTCTGCAGGGTCTCAGGTGGGCTGGTCAGACCCTCTTACCTGTCAGCCCTGATCCACTGTCCGCCTCATCCTCCTCCACAGTCGCTGTCGGGCTCCGCTTCCTCCATCACTGGACTCTGCCTCCTCCCACGAAGCTGCTGCTGGCTGTCATTGACTCAGCAGCGGCTGTGAGAAGGAACTCGTCGCTGCACACATCACTGACAGTGGTCTGAACAGCAGCGCATTCCTCCTCACAGCCGCCAGTGACAGCCAGGAGCCTGAGATGCCATAGCGACCCAGGCGGCCTGCATGGAATCAGGGGATGTCCTGACCGGGTCCCCCTGTGCCCCGGGCCCCATAGAGGCTGCCTGGATCGCTATGGCGATTGTTCTGCCACTGATTATACCTTAAAATGTGCTTACACTCAAGAACAAGACATTTTTTTACATCGCCACTTACCAGTCCTTAGATGTGGGGGCTGCATTAGTTTTCGTATTTCAAGTTTACTTTCCTATTCCACCTGGTGATCCTGCCAATAACACACGTACTGTTCTAGCATGACGACTCCCACACATTCTACTCTATCTGTAGAGGAGCGGCTTTGTCCCCCTTGGACAGGAAGTTACATAGTTAGGTTGAAAAAAGACACAAGTCCGTTGAGTTTTCTTAAAGGAGAACTATGAGGTGAGTGCTTTTCACTCACCTCATAGTTCTAGCCAACCTGTGACAATGAGACTGTCACAGGTCGGCTCAGTAGATTGGGAGGTGAGCGAACACAAGGTGACGGGAGGATGCTAGTTTGTGTCCTCCCGTTACCCTAAGGAAAACTATGGGGAAAAGACTTAACCATGGAACTATGAACCAGGAGAACTATGGGGAAAGCCACTTTAACCCTTTCGCTGCCAAGGACGTACGTCGTACGGAGCTACAAAAGTGCTTCCAGCTGGCCAGCTCAGTACGTCGTACGGACATGGCATTTACAGTTCTACTAATGTTTTAAAACTATATAACCTTGCTCTGTCTTCTCTTCTCCTTAACATAGGGGGAGGTGTTTTGTAATCCTAACACACTAGAGCAGGCCATACATTGCTCAAATTTCAGCATGCTCAGTCCTGCTGACACCATGGCCCTGTTGGCACCAATCCATTCGACAAAAGTTGATTTTTCCATTTACTTTTGACAGGGATTCCAACCTGAAAAAAGCAATTTCTGGGAGGTGCCCCTCTCATTTCAGGGAGGTGCCCTGAAATGAGAGAACACTCCCTTGAAATGATGGCAGATAGCCAGGAAGCAATAGCATAGGAATGAATAGCTAGATTGCTATTGGCTATTTACATTTGCAATATCCAATAGGAAGCCTGCCCTCTGCTGCTGTCAATCACTAGAAGAGGACCTGATGGAAAACTTCCGGTCCCCCTCTGCTGATTGACAGCAGCAGTGGGTGGGTGGGTGCAATAGCTAGTCTGCTATTGGCTATTGCAAAGTGAAATAGCCAATAGCAATCTAGCTATGCATTCCTCTCCTGTTTTTTTTTTTTTTCTCTGACTGGCGGCGGCCGGCGGCCCCAATGTCAGAAAAAAAAAAACAGATTGCAGGGAAAGGTTTACTCTGCTTTATAGCAGAGTAGACCTTTCCGGGTTAAAATGTTTCTCTCCCAGTCGGCCGGGAGCTGCTATCTAATAGCAGAAGACTCCCGGAGCGTCCACGAGAGTTCGGTTGTCGGGGGGTTGACTGGCTGCTGGTGGTGAATGCTCGGGGTGGGGCAGTAGATTGGTACACCAGCCAGAGCATCCCTCAGCTCCTTGCAACCAATGATGGTCACTGGTTGCCAAGAGCTGGGTGGGACCCTGGCCAGAGCATTCTGCTCAGCTCCTGCCAACCACTGAGGTCACAGGTTGCCAGGAGCTGAGCAGTTCTCTGGCCGGAATCCCCTCTATCACGCCATGAGCTGGGAGGGATGCTGGACAAAGAGTCCTAGGTTGCTAGGAGCCGCAAGCTCTAAACAACCTTCAATGCTCTGACTGGAAAGAGGGTGGCAGGCACACTACAAACATTGTGCAGCAAAGTGGCCATGTTGCCCTGCTTGCCCCTTCCCCAATGTAACCCACAAAGAGGTCGCCTGAGGCAACAGCCTCAGGCTACCTCATTATAGGGACAACCCTGACTGTAGTCAATCAGCTGCATCCATTGCTCGGTTATTCTGACAGCTGAGGACAGAATACAATACCCCAGCAGGAGAGAGTCCTCTATCCACACTGTTTAGCATGGATGGGGGAAGCAAGCATTTTCTTCTGATTTGGCACCCAGGGCTGAACATGGAAAAACTACAAGTGTAGGGCCAGCTTTATTTGTGGCTGGGTCAACATTATTATCAGACAGATATAACAAAATGCTTTCAAAATACTTTCAATTGTATATTTAACAAACCAAAAAGGAAGCAAATCAAAGAAGCTCATTGTTAGGGATTTTTTTACTCACCCCTTTAAGATTCTTTTTTTAATCACAGGGCCAGAAAATACATAAAAAGCGTCCTTGCTATATGAACTTTATCCTTTTCTAGAACACAACTCAGTTTCCAACATGTAATTACTATTCAGGCAATCTGTTCATTTGCCGCATGTAGCTTTCTGCATCTCAAAGCGGCTTTGGGTAGTAAAACAAGTTCGAAAGTGCAACTGCTGTTCATGTGTGGATCCAGTTTACAGCCTACAGCTGGTCTATGGCTGCACTGTGTGGTGTCCCTGCAGTAATCCATAGCCCATAAAAGTTACAATGGTCTAATTGAGCTCTGGGGACACAGAAAGGTTCTGCACGACCAGTACCAAACATCTACATTGCAACTGTTTCATTTGGAGGTATCCATGTTATACATTGCCGTACAACTACTTTATGTTCATGACTACACAGTTTCTTGTGTTTAATAACCACGGCTCTGCCAGTGCTCGGTAAGAGTCTACAGCAGAAGCAGGCATATGGACAGAGATTACATGTCTGATGCTGACAGTAAAACAGTTCACATCAGTGGTGTCACAATGGGGGTGCGGGGGGTGCAGCCCACACCCGGGTGTCACCATTGAAGGGGTGACATCAAATTGACTTAGTCATTTTGGTGTCACACCCCTCTGAAAAGTCGGGCGCTCGGTCATGGACCGAACGCCCGACAGTATCAGGAGAGCGGAGAAGACCCGGCAGCATACCTTATCCCGCCGGGTGGCTGTTTCCTCCTCTCTCTGCCGGCGTCCATCACGAAGATGGCCTCCGGCAGGTATCAGAAAACTGCCGCGCGTGCGCGATGACGTCATCGCGCACATGAGCGGTGACGTCTGGGCGGGGTGACACTCGGACACCGCTCTAGGTGTCACCCAGCCTCGGGACGCCCCTGGCTCACATGTATGTATTTTAGATTTGCATTGTAATCTGAATATAGCTGGTGTTTTCGCATAAGATAAATTCCCCCAAAAGAAAGGAGCCTTAAGCCCCATGTTCACACCTGTGCAATATAAAGCTATTTGCGCGTCGTGCAACAATGACTGACAAAAGGAATTCCATTTTTTCTTTGGGGCACGATCACACGTGCCCCAAATCCACTAGGAGTATGCTCATGTGCTATCATGGAACATGGAGACTGGATGAGAGAGCAGAGTGATGACCTAATTGGTCTGTTATTATTATGCAGGATATACACTGAGTGGCCAGATTATTATGACCACCTGACGTTTGTAGGCAAATTAGCTATAATTAGCTATAATTTCACGCTGAAGTTGCTAGAGCGCCAGACCATTATCAATAGGGAAGCAGGTTGTTTACCACGACAGTAGAAGTGATTTTTTTCTGAAGATACGGGTAAACAACGCGATTTAAACAGCCTTTGAACGTGGGATGATTGTTGGCGCTCGGAGCCATAGAGCAAGTATCAGCAAAACAGCAGAATTCGTTAAATGTTCAAGAGCAGCTGTTGTTAAAGTGTTTAAAGACTGGACTGTCAGCCGAAAATCTGGGTCTGAACATGCGAATTGTGGCCGTCAGCGACTAGTCAATGTTAGGGCAGAACGGAGAGTGGCAAGACTGGTACAAGACAACAGAAGGGCAACAGTGCAGTGTCAGATTCCTCGCATCACCTTTCAACATCTCGTGGAGTCACGAGGCGGCCCAACGAAGTCATCTCGTGGAGTCATCTCGTGGCCCAACGAAGTACTGATGGGGTGGTCATAATAATCTGGCCACTCAGTGTATATATAGCGCCAACAGTTTGCGCTGCGCTTTACAATATAAGGAAGAGATTACAATCACAGTACAATTCAAGACAAGATGGTAAGGAGAGCCCTGCCCCTGAGGGCTTACAATCTAAAACGGAGGGGCAAGTGATACATGAGAAGGAGGATAAATGATCCATGCTAATGCTTCTTTGCTGTCCTATCACAGGCTGAGAGCAGGAAGGCCACCAACCTGTCTGTACTGCCGAACAGGACTCTGTACATTTCAGGACTGAATGGACAGACATACAAACCCTTTGGCCCAAATGTATCTATTTTAACTGGGTATTTAGTAAGGATGCACCGATACCGATAGTAGTATCAGTATTGGTGCCGATGCCGAGTACGAGTACTCGCCCAAATGCTCTGATACTTATCCCAATACTGGAAATTCTGGTCAGAGGGAGATTTCCTCTGACCGGCAGTGCTGTGAGGGAACATGGAGCCAATCAGGATTGGCCAGGAAACTGGCTCCATGCTATTTGGCCATTATGAAAGCACAGCAATGCAGGCGGAGTGTGCAGAGTGGTGCCCCCCCCCCCGCAGCAGAGCACAGTACTCACCAGTCATGCACTTACAGCTCTCCCCATGCGTCTCCAGATTCTGGACGATTGTGATGTCACCAGCTAGATAGCAGGGCCAGCAGACTTGGCAGGCATCCAGAGCTCTCTTTCCGTGGAGCGTAGAACCCGGAAGTGCCAAAAAGCCGCCTCGTTGCTGATTGGCTAGGAATCCGGCTTCCCAGCCAATCAGCATGGAGCCGGCTAAGTAGCATGGAGCCAGCTTCCCGGCCAATCAGGAAGCCGGGCAGCAAGTCATTACCCAATGCACGGCTTCCTGATTGGCCAGGAAGCTGGCTCCATGCTACCGTAAGTACTGGTATCGGTG
>NW_017306566.1:708317-708891 GCF_000935625.1 Nanorana parkeri
AGTCATCTCGTGGAGTCATCTCGTGGCCCAACGAAGTACTGATGGGGTGGTCATAATAATCTGGCCACTCAGTGTATATATAGCGCCAACAGTTTGCGCTGCGCTTTACAATATAAGGAAGAGATTACAATCACAGTACAATTCAAGACAAGATGGTAAGGAGAGCCCTGCCCCTGAGGGCTTACAATCTAAAACGGAGGGGCAAGTGATACATGAGAAGGAGGATAAATGATCCATGCTAATGCTTCTTTGCTGTCCTATCACAGGCTGAGAGCAGGAAGGCCACCAACCTGTCTGTACTGCCGAACAGGACTCTGTACATTTCAGGACTGAATGGACAGACATACAAACCCTTTGGCCCAAATGTATCTATTTTAACTGGGTATTTAGTAAGGATGCACCGATACCGATAGTAGTATCAGTATTGGTGCCGATGCCGAGTACGAGTACTCGCCCAAATGCTCTGATACTTATCCCAATACTGGAAATTCTGGTCAGAGGGAGATTTCCTCTGACCGGCAGTGCTGTGAGGGAACATGGAGCCAATCAGGATTGGCCAGGCAACTGGCGTCAC
>NW_017306566.1:708954-728034 GCF_000935625.1 Nanorana parkeri
CAGCAGAGCACAGTACTCACCAGTCATGCACTTACAGCTCTCCCCATGCGTCTCCAGATTCTGGACGATTGTGATGTCACCAGCTAGATAGCAGGGCCAGCAGACTTGGCAGGCATCCAGAGCTCTCTTTCCGTGGAGCGTAGAACCCGGAAGTGCCAAAAAGCCGCCTCGTTGCTGATTGGCTAGGAATCTGGCTTCCCAGCCAATCAGCATGGAGCCGGCTAAGTAGCATGGAGCCAGCTTCCCGGCCAATCAGGAAGCCGGGCAGCAAGTCATTACCCAATGCACGGCTTCCTGATTGGCCAGGAAGCTGGCTCCATGCTACCGTAAGTACTGGTATCGGTGAATTCGTAGTATTTAGTAGTTTTTCTTGAGTTTAACTTTAATTTAAACGAGGGGTCGACAAACTCTGGCCCTCCAGCTGCGATTAAACTACAAATCCTATCATGCATCTGTCTCTGGGAGTCATGCTTTTGGCTGTTAGAGTCTTGCAATGCCTAATGGGATTTGTAGTTCCACAGCAGCTGCAGGGCGATGGGTGATGATCACTTTATCATCACCCAAGGCCCCCCCACCCCCGGTTATTCCTTCAATGCAGTCATTAACAATACACAGCACTTCTGGGTATGGCGATGAATGTGGTCACACCTCTTTATGGGTCTAACAGCCATTTGTTTGACCTAAGCACTGTCATGTGACTGAGGGAGTGATGTCATCACTCCTCTGTGTCGACACCAGTAACTTCTGTGCTCCCACCATAAGAGGAAAGAGCAGCAAGGTATTTCTGTAAAAGTGAATATTTGGGGGTCCAGGGGCTTTTGCAAACACACTGTCACTTTATCCTGTATGAGCAATGTGACGATGTAAAGTAAAGGGATTGCACTCACTTCAGAGAGGTTTTTTGCCCTTCCTTACTTATTTATTATCTAAATAAATAAAAATGTTTATATGAAACTTTAATGATGAAATCAAATACAAGAAACAGCATTACAGTAGGTTCTTGCCTTGCGGTATAATTTTTTAGGGGAAGGGACCATTCTTGCAAAAATCCTGACCCAAAGCTTGAAACTGCAAAGGTTCCTTCCTTCTTAAAATAACTGTCAGAAATATAAATGTGCAAGTCAAGGATCTGCATTATCATCAGGCCCAGATTTCCCACAGGGTCAACCGTGACCCGGCCTCGGGACGGCAGGAAGCAGAGGGGCGGGTAGTTCCAGACGCCGGGCGGGTAGTTGTTTTCTACATTTAGCTCTGCTTCAGGCCAGCAGGGCTAAATTAAGAGCAGGGAAGCCGCTCGTTAGTTAACAAGCGATCTCGGCGATGTCACCGAGATCACTTGTATGCAGACTACAGGTTTGTCCCCCCTCCGGCTACCTCGCTCTGTCTCCTCCGCCTACCTCACTCTTTCCCCTCTCTTCAGGATGCCGGGCGGGGAGCTGAGCAGAGAATGTCCATTCGCCGCTCTGCTCTGTGTAAATAGTGAGATGGGAGAGCTGCACTCGTAGCCTTCCCATCTCAACTATCACAGGAGTTCCAGCACAGTGCTGTGCTAGAACTCCTGCATTGGAGATGGCAGGTTGTTAGCAAAAAAAGTTAGGTGGAAAAAAAAACAATGTATAAAAAAAAATTGAGAACAAAAATAAGTTAAAAAATATTAAAAATAAAAAGGTGATAAAAAAAGTGTAAAAAAATATGATAAATTATAAAAAAGTAAAAAAATAATAAGATACAAAAATTATAAAAAAAATAAAAAATTAAAGATAATAAGATGAAATAAAATTTTAAAAAAGTGATAAATAATAACAAAAATAACCCTACCGCCCCCGCCATCTGGTTGCCATTCTCCATTGGGGGAAGGGGGGGTTGGTAGGGAGGGGGGCCCATTGAGGAACCTGGCCTTGGGGCAGCAGAGAGAGCAAATCCAGCCCCGATTATCATCACCTTCTGTATCTAACTATTTCCAAGTATGTTTCACAAATGGCATATTTATTAATTCTTACATTCAATGTTTCTGTAAGAGACAGCATTGCCTTCCTATAACAGAAGGTGTTTACACATCCTCACTTCCAGCACACAACCCAAAAACAAGGAGCTCAGTCTCTGATTATGAATAAGTGGGCGGATTAATGCAAATCATTCCGTTTTGCCCTTTTAGCCATCTGTGCATTCAGAACCTCTGGTGTATAGCAAAGATATAGCTATAATTTTACAAAGCCAGTATTTCCAGCTTGCACACAGCTGTTTCATGCTTCTTAGTCATAATAAGTGCAAGATATGGCTTTACTGGGTTTATGGTGTAGGGCTTGCAAGTCCAGTGGAACAGTACAACCATTAAGGTCATGGTGACGCAGTACAAAAGGCACAAAGCCCACCTCCTCTAAAGTACTGTGAGATACAGCATTGCCTTCTTATATCAGAAGCATTAATTCACTACTGAGCAATTTGAAGTAGGATTCCAGAAGGGCTTCAATGCTTAACACTCCATGTAATTCTACTGTGCCGAGAAAAGTACAGGAGCTGCTTTAGGGCATGTTGGCATTTTGGCCAGTGGTGTCACAATGGGGGTGTGGCCCACACCAGGTGAGACAATCAGAGGGGGTAACACCAAAATGACTGTCATTTTGATGTCACCCCCTCTGAAAAGTCAGGCACTTGGTCATGGACAGAGAGCCCCACAGCTGCAGGAGAAAGGAGGTGACCCGGCTACATACCTTATTCCACCGGATGAATGTCCCTTCCTCGCTTTACCAGTGTCCATCACCAAGATGGCTGCAGGCATGTAAGGGCATGTGATGTCATTACACGCGTGCGTGAAGACATCCAAGCATGTGAAACCCAGCAGCCACACCAGGTGATGCCCAGCTTGGGAATGCCTCTGGTTTTGGCTCAAATAGACTTTAATGGGAATGCCTGAGATACACCTAAAACACACATAATGCAATTGTTCACACACTTTTTCGCCTAACAACCGCCTCCTCCTCCTAGAACCTAGCTTTCTATTGACTAAAACAATAATGCTCAAGGCTGAATAATGACCAGAGACGTCAATGCTCAAGTGGGATTGTAGCCTTACATGTCCTCACTTCCAGCACAATACCCAAAAGCATGTTTTTGATATTAAAAATCATGCTGTCAGCATTTTAGATCATGACTCAACCGTGAATTTCTCAAAATAGCTGTTTCAAATTGCAGGTTTATATTCATTCTGTAGGCCAGTTGATATACTACTATGATGAATTTTCCATGCTCTTTCTAGAAAGCACCTGTAACTTATATATTATATTTTTATAAACATCACATTTGGCCATCAGAACTTGCTGTTCATAAAGCCTGAGCACAGTAATTGTTAAATGACTGTTATTACACCGTTAATTTAGGCCCCGTCCATCTCACTCAGCACACTGCCCCATATCAGATGACGGTTTGTCTGAAAGCTGGCAGAGTTCTGCAGCCTGGTATTACCTGGGAATTCACTAATATTTCTGTTTGCTCGTTACTCTCTGGGCTGTTCCACTGTACGGGCCATTAATAACGGTGTCCATCACTCTGTCAGCCTAAGTTTTGGTTTCGGAGTACTATAAAGGCATAGTATACCCCTGAAATAAATTATTAAGGATATTTGTATTCACTGAGGAATTTTCTGACTTAGTTCTGTACTTAGTTTGTGGCCTTGTTTATTTATATGGTCACAGCATTTTTCAGAAAGGCAAAACTTGGGTAGCGTGTGGAAGGTAAGACCCTCTCCAATTTTTGGGCAGTTTGTTTCCCTTCTAGTTAGATTCACCCCTCTATTTGTCACAAGAACAAGAGGTGTGCACAAATCTTTCATTGCGGACACCTGTTCTGGTGACAACTGTAGAAAAAGAGAATGTCCCTCACTTTTTGAAGATTTCCTCTCACTTTCTGTTGCACCTCTGGTACAGGAAGTAAAAGGGTAATCTCCCCAGGAAAGTCATGCAACAAAGAAATAACCTGTATAATAAGAAAGCCAGCACTTACTAAAAGATAAAATTAAAAAAAAAGTTAAAATATTTAAAAAGTGCTAAAAAATAAAAAAATAAGCCTACCGCCCCCGCCATCTCAAGCTGTTAATGAGGTCCAAGCAGAAAAATCAATGAAAGCAAGCATAAGGCTGCCCATACACCTTGCGATCATCCGACGACACTTTTTGTCCGATCATTGAACCATTGTTCGATTTTCGTACGGCAGCCCCATCCTGCCCCGATTATCGCAAGGTTGGATCAGCGGTAATTAGAAGAAAGCACCTGGACGAATTGTGGTAATCGACCACACACATTTTCATCTGCGCATGTGCAGTGTAGATCATATGAATTTTGACCTACGGAAACACCACCAACCTTGCAAAAATCGAACGATTGACCGAAGTTTTCTAACCTGCTGGAAAGTAAAAAGTCGATCGATTGTACAGTATTTGCGGTTGTACACTGCCCATCAACCGTACGAATATCGGACGAAAACGCAATTGCATATGAAAATCGGACGATATTCGTAAGGTGTATGGGCACCTTAATACTAACATTCCAGGGTCATGAACATTTGCTTGTCACCTTGAGAAAGGGGTCCTTCATGGCTCTGAACCGTTCTGCTTGCTGCTATTATATGATTTTTTTTTCCTTTTGTACTTTAGTACATTAAAAGCTTAAAAGGTTGTTTTGGTGATTACTGTCTTTCGCTTCATACAAGTTAGTACGGTATCACCATTAGCAGTGCACTCCGCTACTGAGGCGTGGAGGGTCTGGTGCTGGATAGATTTGACTACAGAGGGGCTTTTAACCCTTCCCTGCTTTATCCAAAACTAAGCAAAAAAAAAAATGGCTATTCATAAACATTAATGAGGAATTGCAATATAAGAAATAGATTTTGCATTACAGTAGGCTCTTGCCTATTGACATCATTCTTTGGGGGCCAAATCCTGATCCAAAGCTTGAAACTTCAAAGCTTTAATCCTTCCTACCTTCTCCATTAGCAAAGAGCCCTGCTTTGCAGAGAGCTGATTAATTGTAGTGCTGCTTGGCATCACAGCACACAGCAGTATATACCCTGTAATGCATGTGTTTCATCATCCCATTGGCTGCATGCCAGCAATGTCCAATTACAAGCCACTAACTGATAAAGCAGTCACATCTTGTGATAGATGCTTGCCTGTGCTACAGCACTGAGTCGTAATAAAATGAGCCAACTGCTGGCAGATAAAAGCTCTCTGCCCAAAGTGGAGGAGTGACAAGTAGTAATTCAGTGAATCAGTTATCTGTAGATAACAGCTCTTTGCCCATAGAGGAAGTGGGGCAGTAAGAATCTTTATCAGGTAGTAAGGAGGCACACAAATGAAATAGGAAGAAGATTCCTGGAATAAACATTAAGCTTTTTGAATTGTAATGGTGACAAACCTGAGGCTCAGCCATGTACCAGAAGAAAACAACCCTGGTCAGAGCTTTAATAAGGTCTGTTGCGGTTCCTGGAGAAATATTAAGTGGGGTCCCTAAATCCTTTCAGATGGAGACAAAATGACAGTCTGATGAGGACTGAGACAATAATTTATAGTTACTTGGATTGGATTCTGTTTCCATTTAATTGGCATGGTTGTTTTTACTGATACACAGTGATGTACGTCAGACGTTTTGGAACCCTGTGAGCCTGAAAATGTGAAATGTGGGGGAAAGAGACATTGTTGCTGTGTGGACTTAGTGACATTATCATAATTTTTATGTTTTAGGGGTGTGGTTTGATAGGGACAGGCCTTTCAAGGGGTGTTAACTTGTGGTAACACATGTATTGATAAACAGCACTCAGCTGGTCACACAAATTGTACAAAAGCCCTAAACTGAATAATTACATGGATTATGTGTCAATACATAGTGAACATGTTGGCAATCATGACAAAATGTGGAAAGGAGAAGCAGCATGGGTGCCATTGGAGATAGACACGATGAGCATCAGAGTCACTAGTGGAGAATGAGAGGGTGCTGAGGGACCCTGGATGAAAATGAGAGGAGCAATACCGGGGAGCAGGGGGCAGATTAAAGGGGCAGTACACAGGAGGGCAGTGGGGATGAACAAAAGGAACAGTAAATCGGGGCACTGGATAAGAGCAAGAATAATAATGCAGTGTGGAAGGGGAGAGGATGAGAGAAGCAATAAAGAAAGGGAAGCACTGGAGGCAAACAAGAGGAGCAGCACAGGGGAGAAGGGGGAGCACTAGACGTGGATGAGGCACCCCTCATGCCTTCTCTGCTCAAATTGGCAAACTTTTGAAAAATACCCATCTACAAAATTCTCCTAAGATTGGTGTTTTAGTGGAATGATAACCATCTTCCCATCATGAGCAGACCTTAAATCATCCAGCAACCAACATAGTAATGCACATGACTAACTCCATGTTACAGGACCATCAAAGCAGAGACTCTAGAAAGAGCACTGTGATAATCCAGCAACCAAAACACTAGTGTGCTTACACAAAGCTCTCCTTATCTGTCATTCTCTCATCATTTTCACTGTTCCTGGCGGAGTGAGAGGAAGATCATGTGTTAGTACCTCTGTTCTGGTCATTAAGTAATATAAAGTCTTTTGACAGGTCAAGGGTCAGGGGTAGTCTTGCCATTGGTGATGGTGAGGGCCTAGTAGCAATTTTCCACTTTGCAACTATTTTAATTCGACCCTAGTCATTATCATTATAATATCCCTCCCTACATCTCCAATTGCAAAGACATTGACACCTCTCCGCAGTACCTTCAGAAACTGAAAAACATCAGAACTAAACACTGGACTAACATACTTCACCCTGATCTACAATTACTCCCTAAACAGCTTGGTACAAGACAAGATATCTGCCTAGAAACAAAGAAAACCTGCTCACCCTCCATATCAAAGAAAAGATACCAGGACAACCAACTGCAAAAGGGATGAAGTATAGTTACTGTTATTTATTTAAAGGTAGAAGCTAAAGTGTCAAACATGTTGTAACTTTAACCACCCTCATAACCTAGATAGCAAGCAATTGAGCTGCAAGTTTGAAAATGACTTGCTAAACTATTGCAGACTTGCCAAGCTTCACAATTTTGTTGCACAAATACAGCAAATCTCCAGACCAGCAAGCTTGCAGAGCTCTTGCTAGGACCTGCAGGACTCTTGCTGTAGACTTGCTAAGCAAATTTGCTTCAAATTCAAAAAGTGTCAACTAGAACTTGTGCTGCAAGTGTTCTGCAAGTCTACAACTTGCCAGGGAATATGTGCAGCAAGTTAACAAGAATTAAAATTTAACCCTGCCACAAGTTTGTGGCAAGTTATCCTTGCTATCTGGGGATGTATACTTTTTTAAATCATTAATAGTAAGGCATGTTGTCTCATACATACATTGAAAAATTGGTTGGTACCCTTATAGCTCAATGAAATAATGCTTCATTACTCCTGAAAAGTGATTACAATAACAGCAACTGTCTTGTGTGTACCTGCATGCATTTGGTATTCCTTAGGTTAAAGTAAACGAAGTGATACATTACTGCTTATTCTACAAATATACTCTAACATGGCTTGTCAAATTTGTTGGCACCCCTAAAAAGATTATAAGTGATTGGATCATAGGGATATTTTAAAGCAAGTGTTTTAGTAACAGATGGCTTCAATCTTGCAATCAGTCAGTCCGCCTATTTCAATGGTGGGAAATAGTGATTACTGTTTGGAATCTTCATGAGTAACGCACTGAACATGGACCAGAAAAAACAAACAAGAGAGTTATCTGGTCAGATCAGAAAGTAAATTGTAGACCAGCAATTAAAGGCTTTAAGATCATCTCTAAGAAGCTTGATATTCTGGTGAATACAGTTGCAAATATCATTAGGAAGTTCAAGGTCCATGAGAGTGCACCCAACCTTCCTGCATGTGGCCACTAGAGGAAAATCCACCCCAGACTGAAGAAAGGGATAGTGTGAATGGTAGACAAAGAACCAGGGAAATTCTTTAAAGACATATAAGCTGAACTCCAAGGTCAAGTTATATCAGTGTCTGATCGCACCATCCTTTGCTTTATGAATTCGGTGGACTCAAACGAAGAAGACCCAGGAGGACTTCACCGTTGAAAGAAAAACAGAAAAGGTAGACTGGAATGTGTAAATGCATATTGATAACCACAATGCTTCTGAGAAAATTTGCTTTGGACAGATGAGACAAAACAAGAGCTTTTTGACAGGTGAAAGCAGCTCTGTCTTTTTGGGTGCTTTGCTCTGTCTGGCAAGGGTTACCTTGAATATGTGCAGGGCACAATGAAATCTCTAAACTATCAAGAAATTCTGAAACTAAATATACTGCCTAGTGTCAAAAAGCTCAGTCTCTGTCAGACGTACCAGCGAACTAGTAGCGTGGTAAGGAACCCACTGGCAGGAAGCGACTGATAAGTCCAGAAACGAAGTACAATTTAGGGATAATCCAAGAGAGTAGTCAAAGTCCAGTCTGGGTCGAGGCAGTCAGCGATGGTTCAGAGGCGATAGACAGTCCAAGGGTTCAGTATTCAGGAAGTACAACGAAAGGGGCAACAGGTAACAACAGGATCAACAGAGAGGCTAGGTGTTCACCATAAGGTGGAATAACTCAGCAATGAGCCAGAGATCAGGCCAGGTTTTTATAGCCAGTTGAGGTAAGACCACCCCCCGGTCACCGAGGCAACCAGGAGGCCTCCCTCTCCGGGAACCAATGGCAGGCGAGAGAAATGGAAGGTGTGTGCTAGGAACCTCCTCCAGCAAGGCCCACACCTGAGGGCCCTAATGGTGCAGGATCGCTACGCGCACGCTTCCATGTGCTGAGACTAGTCAGGACTAGCCATGGATTAGGGCTGGATGCTGTCCAGCCGCCCCCCCCAGGCTAATCCTAAGGCTGGGGGTAGGCAGAGGCTGGAGTGCGGGAAGTTTTTCCCTGGGCCTCAAGTATGGAGGAGGCCTGTGCTGTTGTCAGAGCAGGAGAACCAGGAAAGATGATGGTTACTGGAGCTGCCTGGAACCTAGAGGACCTCAGGAGCATGGCTGGTGTCTCTCCTGCTGAAGATTTGTATCCACTCCCTGCTCATCTGCTACCCCAATTACTAATTGCTGTACCACAAATGTATTTGCACTGATACGCTAAAAAGGTCTGGCGAGTCTGGAGGCTATGTCTGTTACACCCTGGATGTCTAGGATCCCTATACCCTGCCTTCCCAGTGTGACAAAGTTTAATAAAAGTTATTCAGCATTGCATTACTGGAGTAGACACCAGCTTTGTGGGCAGTAGAAGAGGGCAGTTAAATGCCAATGGTGCAGCTGAAGACCAAATCCCCTAGACAGACTAGTGATGACTCGGTTATTCCAGCGGCTCCTTCGGGGGTGAGCGCTACACTATTTTCATGTATTTTATTATTTAAAGTCAAAAGCAAAAGTCTGGCTTTTATTAAATATGCAATAAACATTGATGGATGTCAAATATGTTTGTCAATTTTATTTTATTTCAGAGAAAGTTGTGGGTTCTACATTTCTCGTGGAAGGGTACCAAATTTGTCAACGCACGACTATTATTATCACTGCCTTTTACAATATTTTATTAACGCTATTATTATCTTAAGTTGTTCCACGCAAACAGATCATAATCTGTATGACAGATTTAATGTGTCTTTTGGGACTTCATGCATTTCTAGAATATTAATGCTGAGTAAGAGCAGAAGGAAGATGTGGCCTCAAATGCCTGGAGGCAAAAGTCAGGCATCTTCATCTGTCAGACTAATGTTGGATTCCTTAGGCAAACCTGAAAAAGGGAGAGTAGATAACAGCCATGGAGAAGGAGGATTAAACTCCTGAAAAACACTGTCTCTGAGAAGCTTAGGCTTTACCTGTTTTGACGAATGTATAAGGTAAAAAATGACTTTTATAGATACTGATGGGTAAGAGCAAGTGAGGTGGATAAAGTTAAAAGAATATTCGTAACCCATATTTATTCTGGCTTTATAACATGTGCTTGTATAAAAGGCTGTCATTGTTTACTAGTTTAATTATATAATATACATCAATGGAAGAAAAAAAAAAAAAGTTTTGACACCGATATGTTTAATCATTTTGTTTATAAGGATACAGTATATATTGCATTTAAGGAAATCATTAGTAATACCACTACATCAATTAAAGTACTTTGTTTATACCAAGAGTTACTTTTTTGGGAATTGAGAAACAATGACTTTTCAGGATTTTGGGCTTCTGACAACTCATATAGTTTAAAGCACGGTTGATGGAGTAAGGTGGGTTTGATATAATCAACCCTTGCTTGTTTCTTTGACTTTAATATTTTTGAAGGGTAGTGTTAAAGGACACAAGTCATGAGAGCAGTATGTGGCTGCCATTGATGACCTCCTCCTAAAATGGAAGGTGCCTTGCTTTGTCTGATTTTAATACTTTTGAATAAAAGACAAAAGCAACAAGTATGCTTTAAATGAGTTTAGAAGGAATTGAAGCCAAAGCATTGGCACGAAAGTGGGAGAAATACCATTCTCAAATGCCAGCTTCAGCAGCCTACGTAATAGTCTTGTGACAGGTGTATTTTAAGCCCTATCTGTGGAAGTTCTGAAATGCTGAATTACATTAGTGCCTGTGACCTTCTTACAGCCTAACCTCTTAGTACTGTCAAGGTAATAGACCAACAGCATTTAGGTACTCAAGAACAGAGTAAGGCATGTCACTTCCAAAATAAATCTTTCAACATTTATCACAGGTAAGGGTTACCATTAACTTTACTTTAAGTCATACATAAAGTGCAACTATGCTTTAGTTTTGGAGAAACTGAACACAATTTAAAATTGCTACTAAAACTTTAAAACACTTTACCACAAGGCAGAACGGTATGCATGTTGGTTTTGCTCTGAAAGCAAAAAATGACTTGTAGTATAACTGTAGGACTGTTCTGTAAGTCAAGTAGGTTGAAAATCTTAGTCCCTTTCATTATATGACATGTGCCACACATCTCACTTCTTTTTGTCTCCATGAATAGTTAAGACTTTTCTTAATTCCTAAGATTATCTCTGATGACAAAGGACAGCCCATATACTTAGTATACTTTACATTAGTACACTTCTAAAACCTTTTATGCCAGTATACATTATCCCATATTTAAAATACTGAGCCTATGTGAAAGCATTTGCACAGTGCCAGTGAATTATATATTTGACCAAATTGGCTATGCACATTTTTATTGTAAACAGAATGATAGAAGCTGGGGTTGATCACCTCATCCTGACAGGAAATCAGTTTTGTGCAATCCACAACACTTTTGCACACTGTGTTCCACAGTCCACAGAAACTGTAAGAGCACTGTCTCTTTAAGGATTTTTTTTCTCCTGCAGGCCGTGACTCACCTGCTTTACACAGCAAGCAATCTCTGTTTTAACTACAGAAACAGTTCACCAGAACTCCTTTTCCAGAGACTCCAGTCTCTATACACGCTGCCCTTTCGATGTCAGTAACATCTCTTCACAATAAGATTGTATAATATATAGTGCAATATTTAAGGATGAGCCTACTTATTCTTCTGTATGTATAGCTCTTAAGGGTTTTTAACAAGGAAAGCTTCCACAACTAAGCAAAGACAAGGATACCTTCAGGGGTATCATTTTAGGATGTATCTCAGGCATACCCAAAGCAGAAGAGGTTGTCACGGCACTCCAGTATTTGCTCTGTCAATACTTCTTTATTGACTTTTAAAAGGTCATTTCACAATGTAAAGCAACATTTTGGAACCATATTGGTCCTTTTAAATGGCAAACAAAGTGACGATCAGACATACCCATGCTTTTGTCATTGCGCCTCCAAATCTCTATCCCTCCTCATAGGTTCTTCTGCTTTGAAAAACATCTCTCATTAATCAGGAATTCTCATTCCTTTAAACTTCTATAATCACTACTTCAAAAGCCTGTTGGCCATCCACCACCGAACTTCTGCCTCCTGTCTCATGCCCTACCTCCAAACCTTAGTCACTCTTCCTTCCCACATATATACCTTGCACCTCCTCCAATGGTTAGCTAGTTGTCACCAAAACTGTTGTCATCCAAATTGCTTTAAAAACTAGTAGGGGTTATTAGGATTATTACTAGAATTCTGAATCTCACCCTCTTACATGTTCACAGATATCTAGCTGCAAAGCTTGTGTAAGTCAATTGAATAACAGGATCATATGGTATTATACATTCAACACAGATTACTCCTTCAAATCCAGACTGGGAATAAAAAGCAGACCTTCCATATAATTCATGTAACCCCATATTCTTGCATGTGCCTAAACTTTGCTAAAGCTAGTGGGCTAATTATATCTTCTGAACTGGTGCACAATTATTACTAAGTCTTGGTAAATGTGTAGTATACATAGTAAACATATAGGATGCAATAATGCTAAGCCCTGCTGAAATTGGGGCTGTATGAACCAAAGATTCTCGCAGGTAGCCAAACAAATTTCTGGACATGCTAGCTCATCTAACATTTGACCGAGGTGCCAGATGATCCATGTGGCTGTGTCTATATCCCATGTTCTGGAACAAACGTGAAGATACCTTGCCGCACTCCTTACCAGGAAACCCCAAATCAGATGAGGGGGGTGCTCGTAGTGACTGCAGATGGCGCCACCAAATAGTACAAAATGAATGGATGGCACCAGCACACCAATAGTATTGCAGTCTAAAGTGTTTGTTTATTGGAACGTCATGTCATCAGAACTGTTCTGGTTACATGATGTTTCAATAACGAACACTTTGGACTGCAATACTATTGGTGTGCTAGTGACATCCATTCATTATATATCCCATCTTCCACACCTTTACATATTTGACTTCACACCACACACAGACATGCATTCATACTCTCAATATGTAAAAACCAATTGACAATCTACTTCTCTACTGACTCATCATCATCACTTTAGTTCTAGCTGTGCTCTTATTGACTTTTGTAGAATAGTTATAATTTAACTTCAGCTAGACAGTCAGGCCAGGATTTACTCTACTCAACCACATATTGAGCATGTTTGGCTGCAGGTTATGCCATCTGTTGTGTTTGTGTTCTGTGCACACATAAGTGAGAGCTGGAGCCATCACACCAGATGGAAGGCTCTGCCAACAAAAATAATGCCAACAAACATGCTGTGCAAGAACAAGCAAGAAGCGGTGGCCAACCAAAGCCAGTGGATCCAGTGACTCCCTCTCCATTTGTGGAACTGGAGGAACTGAATCAACATATAAACAGGTGAGCAAAGCATAGACAAGCATCAAGGGAGATTTCAAGTGCCTGAAATCCCCCTTTGAACAAGAATATGTTTAATATTTTGTTGACAAGTGTGAAGAAACCAGATGTTTATGTAACTGTCTTTACTACATTGAGAATTTACTGTGTATCTATATATGTAATATATACAGTAAAGTATGCAATGCTGTACAGTAAATGGAAAAGAGGGAGGTCTCCTTGCACCTTCAAATGGGGTTTCACCTTAATATGTATGCCAACATGATCAGAATTAGTCAATTAGAAAATAATTAAAAAGTATGAATATGTCACAGATCCAATAGTAAATCTGAATTAATGAGGATCAGTATATGTAGCTAGACCTGTCTTCAGATGAGATTCCCGTGATGGAAATTAACCAACTTCAACCTGAACCAATCAGCAGGCATCTAACTGACAGGGATCTAACAGGAAAATCCTCCTGATAGGCATTACTTCTCTGGAATACCATTTTGTAAAAAGGTTTTAATATGATGGACTGCCAAAAGGCTTTTTTTAAGTCCTCCATCCATTTGAACTTTGTAATTAAGACATTTATCATTTGCTTTTTATATAAATTATATATTAAAAACTATTTCTACAGTGCTTTACGGTGTGCAATGGCCATTCACATCAGCCCACAGCCCCAAAGAAGGCTGCAATAGGCTCAATTCACAAAGTTAACACACCAGGATAAGTTTTTTTTTTATTTTCAGAAAGGTGAGAGTTATTTTAAATTGAGTCTAATGAAACTTGAAAATGACAGTCACATGACTGAAAATAAAGTGTCTTAGCCCGGTTTTAAAGATGTGTAAATTAAGCCTATAGTCATATAACACAGTCCAAGTTGGCTAATCAACTATTCATCCAAGGGGAATGAGCCAGAGGTGTCTTCTCATATTTAAGGCTCTGAAATAAGTCAGAGTGCTTTAAGTGGGATTAAACCCACTGATGTAACTGTTTCCCAAAACAGTTACATTCAAGATATGCCTCTGGTGATAACTGTCTCAGTTTTAAGTGTGCTTATGTCAGCTCTCAACTGAAATTTCAAGCTCTCAAATGGCTGGTGTAATAGCTGGTCACGTGTACAACTACAGATCTAAACTACAGATCTAAATAGAGGCTAAGATGGTGCTACCTTCGGCCATCCATAAAGGATACAGGGGTTTTGTTAAGCATACAAACGCTCAGCAAAGTCGATGGGTGCAGCCAGATCTGTTTACAATCATAACACAGCTCTGATTGTCCCTAATGTCTCCACCAAGTGTCTCTACACATTTCAGCGCCTGTGGCTGGGGGAGGGGGGGTCATGGCGTTACACTGACTTTGGCTGGCATCTCGCCCACCAGCACTCAGTCGAAAGCATTCCATTTTTTTGCTTATTTATTGAAGTAACATGTCACAGGCATCAATAAGTCAATGTTTCGGGACCACGCAGGGTCCCTTCTTATAGGTGACATAGTGACTATGACTATGAAAGTGAATGCTTTCGACTGAGTGCTGGTGATCTCTCTCGTCTATGATTTTGTAAAACACAACACCATTTGTGTACCGGCTATGAGCACCACAAACATTAATCAAGGTCCAATTGTTGTAAAGAGTGCATGTGACACATCATAATACTATATCACCCAGCTCACTGACGTCACTGGGTGCCAGGAGCTGGGAGGAACACCAGCCAGAGCGTCCCGCTCATCACCTGGCAACCAGTGACCTCAGTTAACTGGGTGGGTAGCAACCTGGGACACTCTGGCCGGAAAGGGGGCAGCAGGCTCACCCAATAAGATGCAGCCTAAGGCAACCACCTCAGGCCGTTTTATTATGGAGAAAGCCCTGCTGCTGTCTGAAAGGTGTGCCAGGCACCCGCATTGAGTGTCCATGGGGATACTGCCGCACACCTTACTGGATACCCCGATTATGCTGATGGGTGCTGTAGTAAATTCAGAAATCTCTGCATGTATGTAAACAGTAGTAAAGAATCACCAGCACATCAATGGGTAGTGTGTGAACACTCGTGCTTCTTCTTTAATCATGCATAATGTCACATCTCCAAGCGCAACGTTTCGGGGCCGCGCAGGATTCCCTTCATCAGGCTTAACATGACACTTGCACTGAAGCACCATACACTTGTGTGTGCAGGCTAAAGTTAACCCATCCCTGGCACTATAATTATGTAAGGTCTATGCATACCTTGACTAATGATACAGTGAAATAATGTAACTGTTATGAATTCTATTAGTGCAAACTCAATTGCCTCTAATAATCCCCTTTGCACAACATGTGTTCTGGTTTTATAGCCCTGTGCTTTTCATATGTGCCACACCACGCCTGCAACCAGAAACTTTTCTTGACACGATAAAACACACCTAATACAATTTCAGTTGTGGCAGATGGTGTGATGGTTTTCACGCATGCTTCATGTAGTGCAAAATCATGATCTAGGTCGAACAATGACGGCTCAGTGCTTTCATTCACCGAACGGCTTGTTTATAATGCCTTTTTTTTACGACAAACTCACTATGAAGTAAATTTGAATGGTTCATATTAGCACATCTGTTGCATCCTGCTTTTTAATCTTTTTTTTTCTCCTCCCCCTCCTCTCTGCTGTCTTTATATGCTGATCAATAGTAATTGGAATCCGCAGACGTGACAGAACAATCCCTTGCTATGTAAATATAATAAGAAAAAAAAGAAATAACCTGCCAAAATTAGCTCGCTGTTGACACTGGTGGCAGAAATATTTTTTTTTACATAGAACTTATTATATGCAATGCTGTCAGTGAAAATCAAATGAGTTTGAATGCTTTTGAAAAGCAGAAATGTATTTTTACAAGCCATCAATCTCTTTTCACAATCAAAATATCACTGCTTGATGAAGTATTAATTCGACATTGTTAGTATTAAGTCTCTGACACAGATGCCCTTGACATCCGTAAGCCACTGAATTATGGTATTTAAAGCACTGTTTCATTTGGCTATCAAATTACTCTTTTATTAATAAATGACTGAGCCGTACAATTTACCCCCAACTGCATTAATTGTTATTAGCGCTAAGATTGGACCGTAAATTAACTCAGCAGCAAAAATAACATTTGATTTTTTTTTGTACGTTAGCATTACGGTCTTAAGATTTTAGCTTCCACTTGGAACATATGGTACTGTTTAAATATGTTCATGTTTGACACTCTTGGCATTTGGAATAAGGTCTCACAATTATAGAAAGTCTGGAAAGGGGGATTTGCTTTTACAGCAGAATTCATAAAAAGGAGGGAGGGAAAAAAAAAGTTTTGTTGAATATATTGGCTGCAGTAAGCTCTCCAGAATGTAGACGTCTAGTCTAGCAAAGCTCAACAGAATTCTATTCACTGCTAGTGCAACAGAATTACCAATTTATAAAGCACGTGGATATAATAAATCGCTAGCAAAGACATTGACACTTCATGGAGCTGGCTGGGCTGAAATCTGCCATCAAAAACAATTCCTGCCTGATTTATTGCACGATATGAACCTGATAATTGTCAGTCTATTGAATTATTATGATAGGGCTACTGAGCTGCCATTTTATCTTCCTCCTGCCCTAGCAAAATAAGGAAATGAAACCAGATAGTCATTTTATCTTAGGCTTGTAAGTGAAGGAAGTGTAGTGCAGTCTTTGCTAAAAAGCTACCGTGCATTAATATTTCATAAGGTTCAATGCCCAAGGTATTACAGCACTGGAGAAAAAACAAAAAGTAAACTGCTTTATTTTAAATTATCTATGATGCTGAAATAAAGGTTCAACAGTCTGGTTCAACTCCAGGACTAACAAATTATATTAAAGTGCACCTGTCACTGAGACAAGAGTGCAGGGTAGAGAGGTAGGCGCTGTCCATTTCCTTACAGCTATCAAGGATTTAGAGTGCTTCATGTGTCGATTTTAAGGAGTACCCAGAATTGAGACACTTTATTCCTTCATGACCATGGCCATACCAGCCAAAAGGATATTTATTTGTTTTACCTACAATTTTTTTTAAAGCACTTGAAAGTTCGCCAGCACATTATATGGATGTGTCTTACTAACCCTTTCTGAATAAAAAAGAGGTAGAAAGAAATAAACATTTTATGGCAAAGCCAAGCTTAAAGGAGAACTAGGAGGTGAGTGATTTCCCCTCATCCTCATAGTTAGAGATGACCAGTGACAAGGAAGCTGTCACAGGTCGGCTCTGTCGATCGGGAAGTGAGCATAAACATGCAGCCGATCTGCTCACTTCTCGATCATCTCCCTGCAATGGCCTGCTATATACTGAGGTTTGGGTCATGGGAGGAGGTTAGTATATGTCCTCCCGTGACACTAAAGAGAACTATAGGTGGAAAAACACTTACCATATAGTTCTCTTTTAAAGCAGAGGTGTTGAGAACCCAGCACCTTCACCATGGCCATGTTAGTAACAGTTTGGTAAGTGGACTCTTACAGTGGCACTAAACTCAGGAGTTAAATCTTAAAAATACATTCAAGTACCTTAACTATTAACAAAAATATCTTATTGTACATCACTCAGCTGTAGACCCTCAAATCATCTCTGAATTGGTGCTGACACTGTCCTTCCTTCTGGAGGGTGGCTATTTTTGTTCCCCATGGTCCCTGTGTGTCTTGTAAAGTAGTCACTGCTCCAAGCTCACTCCTGTGATGGACTACAATCTCATGATAAGTTTACAAATTTCTATTTAGATTGTAGTCCATCACAGGAGTGAGCTTGGAGCGGTGGCTACTTTACAGCACACACAAGGACCATGGGGAACAAAAGTAGTAGAATAAAGCTCATTACATTAATACTCTACAACAGGGGTATGCAAACTCTCCAGCTGTGGTAAAACTACAAATTCCATCATACATATGCCCCTGGGAGTAATGCTTATGGCTGTCAAAGTCTTGCAGTACCTAATGGATTTGTAATTCTGCAGCAGCTGGAGGGCCGGAATTTGTACACCCCTTAAACATGAATGTTTCAGGCAGTATTGCTGTATAGTCAATAGAGTTCTATGGGGCTAAGCAGTATGGGCTGGTTGTGATCTAGCCAAGGTGTGAGGCATTCCAACTCACATGCCCCTGTTAGAGCATTTACCCCAAATGCCACCTCAAGAACTTCAGAAGAGACTCTTGACAGTGCAGGTTTTTGATGCCCAATCCTGTTTATGCCTAACCTTCTATGTGTGTGCTTGTTATGATATTGCACAGGAAGAATCATTAATTGGAAATGATATGTGATTTTCTAGTGATGTCCTTACAAGAAAGAACAAATTACTGGAAAATGTTATTAAAACGGACCCATTGGTAACCATAAACGCAGAGTATTGCACTATATGTTGGTGCCGTTCTTTTTGAATGTCACCCCAAGACAGCCCAGTTTTATGGGGCTACTCCTGCTCTGCAATGGTTATGTGCTTGTTTTGGTCTAGGGTCTAAAATGCAAAAGATACATTCACCTGGTCCTGTGACTGCTCACCTCTCTCTCCCTATATTCTGGCTGTGGTATGTCCCTCCACAGCCTCACATCTAATACAAGTGAATGGGCTTTGTATAGATGTGATGATGTCAGCAAAGCTTAGACCACTGGAGCAGAGGAAAGAAGAGACTATGGGGACTGGTCTAGTAGCCAGGCGGGACTTAGGATCAGATGATTATATATTTTTATTTTACACCTTAGACCAAAATAAGTACCTAACACTTGCAGTGGGAGGATAGCCCCACTGCAAGCATTATAATAATATTGTATTACTGTTTAATAAAATATTAAATAATAATAATATTTTATTATGCAATAAAAAATATTTA
>NW_017306566.1:728155-736828 GCF_000935625.1 Nanorana parkeri
ATTATGCAATAAAAAATATTTAATATTTTATTATTTACTATTTCATTCATATTTTAAATGCCCAGAGTTATTTTTAAACATAATTATGGTAAACAAATGTATATCTAAACAATTTTATTAAATACAATTTACACCTCCATGTAATTCTTTTTTTTTTTTTATTCTTTTTTCAGAAGTCTTTAGGTCAGTCACATGATAAGCAGGGTCCTGGTCCTTATCACTGCCACTGGACAGTCCTCTGCACCATTCTCTGCATCATTATAATATGAGTGCAGGGAACTATGCCTCTCCGCTCCACTGGTGGGTCCATGGAACCTGATGTTATTTAACTTGAAAGAGGACCAGGACTAATGCTTGACCTCTGTGCAGGTGTCCATACATGTAGACAGGAAGTGGCTTTGAAGAGGATGTAAGAGATGGGAAGAACTAAGATGCGACAAAGGATAAAAAAGGAAAAAACAGTATTTGATTTTAAAAAATAGGTGACAATTATGTATGGTGCACAGTGCTTTAGAAAACTAACAGGGTTATTCACAAAAGGGTGAAGAGTTTGGAGAAGGCAGGAGCAGCGTAGAATCTAGGCCAAATTAGCTGATTTGGAAAATTCTCCAATTCAGCTCACTTTCCAGTTCAGCTATGTTGTCCTAGATTGTTCCCTTCTCATGCCTTCTCCAAACTCTTCACCCTTTTGTGAATAACCCTGTAACTGTTATTCATTTGGGGTTTACATCTACTCAAATGTTAATTTAAATATACTATGCCTATCTGCTGTACAGGAAAGCCAGGAGTGGCCACTAACAGTGTGGTTAATGCTGTAGAGTCGATAGATCAGGAATGACAAGCTTGTTCCCAGGACACACCATGATGCCATAACCTCACAGTGCACGCCAATGCTATTCATATGATAATGACGACATCTGTTCACTCTAAAGAAGTATCTCGTTTGGCTGCAGCTGTGAGAGCATGTTTCAGCTACAATTTGCTCCAAATATAAAAATGTTATTATGTGAGGTGACAAGCATTGTCACTTTTTATCTAATTTATGCTGCTCAAAATGTTGTTTCATATGCATGAGAGTATTAAAGTTTGAGCTGTGGCTTAAAAAAAATGATACCCAGGCTATTTCATGGCTTAAGTCTGAAATTCTGGTGTTAATCTTGAATTTTGTTATTAATAATATATATCTATTTTTAAAAAGAATAACGAACAAAAAAAGCTTCTAAGGGCTTGTTCACGTAACCAACAGCAACTTCACCATTTCCTTGGCATGAGATGAATAGCATACAGGACTATTCTTCTTAATTCAGTCATATATTTTCTGCCATTAGCTAGTCCTGGAGTGTCCATCTGGCAATTCTGGCACTGGGCACTTGAGCTGTCCCAGCTGTAAGTATTTGTGGGTAGGCGTTAGCGCTTTTGGGTTGCATAGCCTCGCAGAGGCATGTTTAGCAATAGCAATATCCACTGTGGCTTGTAGATATTTTGGGCATGCTAACCAACTAATGGTATCCATTAGATAGGGGTGTCAATATTGCTGTACTAACACATGTGCTTTTTATGGAAAGGCTCGAGACTGGAGAAAAGGTTGTCTTATTTTTTCTTGCCTCTTTATCTATCCATTTCCATTCTGGGTTTCCATATATGAAGATAAACTACCTGCATGAAGCAGAGACATATGGCATATGTGCCTATTCACAAAGAGACATCTTATGTCTCATTTCTCCATATGCTGCAGGTGTTTCTCTTCACAGCAGGCTCTCACTCTCCTACAAACCACATACAGAATATTGTATGTCAGATTTTTCTTCTCATGGGCAATTCCCAGAAAACGTCTCACCTTACACTCTATGATAAGATCACGTGCCATACCCTAGAGGGGCTGACTGTACCTTTCGGATAATTATTTCTACAGGCACCATAAATTAAGCTGCCACAAACTGCTCTGAAACATGCAGGTTTGCTGCTGTGATGAAATCGAAAATTTCATTTTGCTTTAAATTTACTGTAGTGTCACGTAGCTGGAATAATATTCTTGGGTTTGGTTACACAAGTTCTAGCTAAACAAAGTCTGGGAAGTAATTGGCAACCATTGTTACACTTCCATGACCAACATATATGGCCATAGCTAAAGCAAACCTGGCAACATTCAGAAGTGAGTATGAGGAGAGATATATGAAAGCTGTAAAAGATCCTCAAAACAGTTACCATTCACCCTTTTCAATGCTATTGATGTAATGATTTTGATTACGACAGTGGCAGCGCTGGCATGTGAGCAAGAGTTTTTTCACTTTTACACTCCTCAGTTTGCTTTCTTGTGGAAGTAATGAAGGCAGCTGTAAGGTCATAATATCACTTCCAATGTAACATGACAGACACCCCCACTACCTGAACTCCCCACCATGTGTCCCAGACTCAACTGTGCCTCCTTGCTGCCCGGGAACATCTTGGCATGTGTCAGGATGGTGAGTGGCGAAAGACCAGCAAACATCTGTTTTCTAAACTCCCCTGTGAAGAATGAGCCAGGAACTGATCAGCTCTGATCACTTCCTGGTTCAGGGCTGTCATTGTCTGTGCTCAATTAGCTGCAAATGAGTGCAGAGGAGAGTGCAGAGAGCAGGGGTATAATGGACTGTCTAACAGACCCCTGACTTCTCCTTTAAGAGAAGCTATAAGCCAGGAGTGGGCAACTGCGGCCCTCCAGCTGTGCTATACCTACAAATCCCAACATGCCTCTGGGATACATGCCTGTAACTGTCAGTCTTGGAATGCCTCATGAACCTTGTAGTTCCACAACAGCTGGAGGGCCGCAGTTACCCACCCCTGCTGTAAGATGCACTATGCTATTACAATATCAGCCCCTTAGTGATAATCATAAAGTAAAGTCAAATGTTAAAAGTAAAATAAATAACTAAACAAAAACTGCTCTTAAAGTTCCCTGACCCCACATACACTCACACATGCAAATGCAAATGTGCACATCAGGTGTTCCTGCATATGAAAACAACAATTGCCCCGCACACGTTAGATATTGCCACACATGCCAGATCAATCATTCTAGGGTCATCTGTCTCTGTTACTCTGAACTGATGAGCTCTAAAGGCTTTTAAAGCATTGCTTTTGAACAATTTTGGGTACTGTAGTTTTTCGCTGTTTTACTGGCATGTGCAGTACTGAAGCTTTGTTTGGTATCAATTTACTCCACACAATCTCATCTTTTATATTTTGCCAAAAAACTAAGTATTGTATTGTGTTTGTGCTTACTAAAAATAATTTGAGTCTTTTTTTTTTTTTACTGAAAATATGAGTTTGATTAACAGTTGTGCTAATATTGATGGCATAAAAAATTGCAGAAAAAAAACTGTCATGCTTTTATTCTACATGGTCCATGTCAAATGTTTTGGGGGATTTAAATAAACTTCAGGCCTAAAAAGTAACATGTGTGCAAGAACAAATACAAGGCAAAATGGCTGTGGCAGCAAAAGGGCTAAGGGACATGGCTTTAAAGGAGAACTATGGGGTCAGGGCTTTTCCCCATAGTTCTCCTAAGGGTCACGGGAGAACACAAACTAGCTTTCTCCCGTAACCCAAAGCTCAGTATATCGCGAGCTGTATACTGAGATGCCGCAGCCTGAACGGATCCCGACATTGCTGTTGAGATCCACCCAGCTGCGGGATTGATGGCTGGCTCTGCCTATCCAGAGGCAGAGCCAGCTGTGCCCGCCTCCTCGGACAGGGGAGGGGGGAATCCCTGCAGGGAGCCATGAGTGACAGTCATGGCTCTTTGCGGGGATAGATCGAGAAGTGAGCGAGCGACGGTATGTATTCGCTCAGTTTCATTGTCACAGGTCGGCTCAGATTATGAGGCTGAGTGAAAATCACTCGCCTCATAGTTGTCCTTTAATCAATAATTAGGAAAACCAGCCCATAAAAAATAATGCTTACATGTTCCACTGCCAGAGATACACTGGCCGAAGTATGCTGTGGTTCTACCTGCTGGCAACTACATCGCTACTGTGTCCCTGCAGAGCTGCAGTAATGTAGCTGCTGGTAAGTGGGACCATAACATGAATCCACAATTTCAAGTGTCCCATTGCACTCCAGACTGGAATCCCTTAGTAATATACTGGAAGGGTGCTGGGTGAGAAGCCGATGGGACTGCACAGATCCAAGTATTGATGTTGAATACACATGACGTCACAAGCAATAAGCAATGTTTCGGAACCTAATATGGTCCCTTTATCAGGCAAAAAAAGCAAAGTGATCTTTCAAGGGAATCCAGGGACACAGAAATCTGATACAACCAGAAATTATGCATTTTAAAGATTCTTTAAGGTGTAGCCCTTTTACAGGCTTCCTTTTTCAATAACTTTCCACATCAGAGTGCAACACAGCAGTGGTCACCTGGTCTAAAAAAATCACAACCTTGTTTATTCAGTTATTCAGTTATTACCCAGTAGTTCTTGAAGTAGTATTAAACAATCAATAATTAATCCAGATTGAACAAATATACATTGGCCAGCAATGTATTTCTATTTTTTATTTTTGCCCAAACACTTTAAGTTATAATGTTTCCAAACAGCTCCAACTCTCCCAGCTCGGTTTCCCTGAACTTCATGTTCAGTACAAGATCACAAGGGAGAGCAGTCTCCAGCAACTGTCCATCTACTAGCTTGCAGAAGGGAAGAAGGAGGAATGGGGAACAGGGGGAGAGGAGTGCCTTGCCTTGCATTGCCTTTGTGTTTGTGTAGACACACACTGCTTACTAGCACACACAAGGATGGCTCCATAGGACCCTCCAAGGGAAAAGGAGCCACCCTAAGGCCCTGTTCACACCTTTGCGTTTTGTCGCGTGTTCAACGCTCTATGAACGCTCTACAAAACGTACAAACTTGAAAATCCCATTGTTTTCTATGGGTATGGTTCACACCTTTCCGTATTTCAGCCCGTCTGAACGCGCTACAAAACGGCCTACGCCCAAATAGGTGCATGTACTTCTTTGGGGCGTTTTGGTCTCGCGTTTCCATTGGGATACAGCCAAGTAGCCCTCGGAAACGTGCGGATCGTGGTAAAAATGCGCGACGCAACAAACGCGCATATTCAATACGCCTAGGTGTGAACCCAGCCTAAAACAGGGTATCAGGGCCAGTACTCAGGGGACCAGCTGACTCTGCAAGAAACTAAAACTTTTATACATCAAGGGGCAGCACCCATTGTAAGTGATGTAATCAACAACTGAAATAGCTGAAAAACATTTGGACTTTAATATCACTTTAACATAAGGTGACTACAGAGATGTAGGTTTGGTAAACTGTGAGCCTATTGGCTAGTACAGCACCCTTACAAATTAAGCTGCTAAACCAAGCTGTTTACCAGTCTCAAATCGTTTTCCAATACTTGGAAACAGAATAAAAAAGGACCTTTAAAAACTCCTTCCGCATTTCCCTATACGACTGGATTTTAAAATGCAATAAATCCATTAATTTCTAATCTATCTAATGCATTTTAATGCAAACTGTACAGATTATTCCAGAATGAGATGATGCTCCTTCTAATGTGCTGTCATTTTCTTTTTTTCTATCTTTTTTGTCCCTTGACATCTTGATACTTTTAATGTTTTTTTTTTTTTTTTTTCACCCTGCATATTTATTTTACATCATTGATTCAGTTTAATTCCTAACTTAATTTCCCTTAAAACCTGCCCTTTGCATTTCATTGTTACTTCACTGCTTAGAATGTGCATTTGCACAAATCTTAATTCTCTATAGTAATCTAAAATTCTCTCCTCAATTCCATTTCATACCTTCCATATATTATTTTCTTTCACATTCAAAATATAATTAACATTTACTTCAAAAAGGCCCTGGCTGAACTGAATAAACCTGATTACGTTGAAATACATGTTCTTATAAAAAAAAAATTAATAGTCAATGAGTTGTGGCAAAGATGTGTTCGATGAGCATATAAAAATGTTCTTTTAATGGTAAACAACCTAAATGAATTATAATAGCTAGATACATCTATGTTATTTACTTTTGAAGGAAATTATAGGTGTAGTTGGGAAGCACTTTTCTGAATACTTTAGGTTTGTGTACATATGGGCACCCTGTATGTATAATGTTTGTAGGGGAGCAAATTAGGAGAACGGAATACACAACACAACAAGGAAGTACAATAATACAATCTTAATGTGATTTTAAAATAAAATGTTTCTAAATGTAATCTAAATAAAATTGTAAAACATATGGGAATCATCTATCTATCTATCTATCTATCTATCTATCTATCTATCTATCTATCTATCTATCTATCTTCTAAAGCAAACTATTCTGACTCCGATTATTGTGATAGCGAAATATATCCCTTGCTGAGACCTCTATGCCTGGCCTGTATAAGCAGATATACTCACTGCGGACAATCCTCGTCAGATAGCTGAACTCGTCAATACCGATTCATTCAAAAGAGGTGTTTATTCTTTAACATCAGGGGTTACAGCAGATGATAGGAACAGCAGTTGAACGGTTATAGTATTGTGCGGTCAGAAAATGATGCCTTTCCTACGTACTGTGCAGATTACCTGAGTGTCCTTGTTACATGTGGCTTTCAACTGTGCCCATGACACAGGAAGTACTGCACACAGGAAGAAGGGTGGGGCTACACTAGGGGAAAATACATCGTCACATGAGGAATAATTACAGAAAACATGTTTGTTACAACAAAAGGCCACTAGATGGCAGCATAGGATAACACATGAATTTAGCTATGAGAAAATAGTTAGGCAAATCACACTATATAAATTCTAACCTATATAACAATGCTAATCTTAACTGAGGCTATGCATCTCATATTCTATGCCCCTGTTGGGGCGGCACACAAACAGTGGCCTTTGATGTTCAACCACAGTGATTTACAGTATGACCATAGCCGCAGTATAAATCTTGGCAGCTCTGTGGTGGTAGTGGTAGTGGTGGTGTGGGGTACATCACTGCTTATATAGGTACATCTTCTTTCCAGGAAATAATGCAGAGTGTGTTGTGATTTATGAAACTTTCAGGTGGTTATGGGTGATGTCATGTTGCTTTTTTCAGGTCTGTATTATTCTATTTATCTAAATAAAATTGTAAAACATATGGGAATCATCTAATTATCTATAAAATCTGGAAATGATAAAACTTGTTTATAAATAGCGCCATAATTACCGCTCATCCTTTCATAAACCCATTGCCATCATATGCATCACTTGATTGATGGATTCATCAATTACATCCACTCTGTTAAGATCTCAATGAGCACACGGACTGCGCGACATGGATTTAAATGGCCACAACAGCCCTTTATTTAACCATATAAAAATTAACAGTTGCCAAACATGATACCCAAAATAATATACAAATAAATAACCTGAATGACTGTTAGGACCGAGAAGGGGTCTTTGGGTGCCCATCAGCCAAAACAAGGCCTCTAAAAACTAAAACCATTCCCATGTCTCCAGCCACACCCCCACCAGCTCGAGGACAGTTACTACTTCCCAACTTCCCAAGTGGCTAAGCCCCCCAAGAAATACCGACACCGATGGGGGAAGCACCATGCCAGTTGATGCCCCTTACCCCCATTTTATGACCGATTCACATTTTATAGATCCCTGAAGAACCCCTAACCCTCCAAGCTTCCGTGGGAAAAAAAAACTATTCCAAACACCATCAACCGTAAAAATTAGGGGAGGTGGGTGGGGCAACCTGTTTCCGCCTTTGACCTTCCAGATAATGCTCCCCTCAACCCTTGCAGCTCCTTCCCATGTGGCTCCTCCCCAACAGCTGACTCAATACCTCCAATCAGGTAAGATCTACTGATTCTCACTCTTTTTTAAAGCCCTTTCTCCAGGGACTATTCCTCCCCCCAGTCAGGCAGCCCCTCCGCTTATAATCTCTGGGTTTGTATTGAATTTCAAAACAGGCATGTAGCATAGAGCCTACAATGGCTGGTGAACTGAAGTAACAGAATTCTTCAGTCTTTGCCCTTTTGTGGTAAAGCAATTAATAAACCCAAAACATTTGTGTCAGAGGCAGGGCAGTGAACACATAGGGGTCTATTCACTAAGCTGCTGTAGGCAGCCGAGTGAACGACCGACCTGAAGCAAAGTGAGCCAAAAGCTGTTCGGCTATTCACTTCAGGCTGGTACGGCTGAAATCAGCCTTACATCGGGTGGCTTTGGCTGGCTTTGGGTCGGCCGAACATGCTCAGCATGTTCAGCCGACCCGAAGTGCAGAAAAAGTTTGACTCAACCGATCCAACATCTTGATCGGCTAAGCCGAACCTCCGGCAGGCTACTCGCTGTTGTCCGGTCTATTCTTATAGATGCCGAACAGCAGTGAGTAAATAGCCGAATGCCGCTCAGCAACATTCGGCTCTACTGCTCGGTCCCTCTGTGGGACCGAGCAAAACAGAAAAATAGTTTAACCAGTTGACATCCGGGGTGTTAAACCCCCTTCCCATCCAGGCCATTATTCAGTATTCAGCGCTGCGGTACTTTGACTGACATTTATTCCGTCATGCAGCGCTGTACTGAAATGAATTTTATACCCTTTTTTGGGGACACATAGAGCTTTATTTTGGTGGTAGTTATTCACCACTGGGGGTTTTTATTTTTGAATATATTAAGGAAAAATTACAGAATTT
>NW_017306566.1:737034-742497 GCF_000935625.1 Nanorana parkeri
AAAAAAAAAAAAAAATCCCCATAGGAAAGCATAGCTAGATTCCTATTGGCTATTTCACTTTGCAATAGACAATTGCAAACTAGCTATTGCACTCGCCCTCTGCTGCTGTCAATCACTAGAGGGGACCTGATGTAGAACTGCAGAAAAATAAAAAAACGAGCAGGGAAAGGTTTACTCTGCTCGATCGAGCAGAGTGAACCTCTCTGTGAGAAAGTGTTTCTCTCCCAGGCGGCCGGGCAGCCTATTAGACTCCCAGAGCGCCCGGGGGAGGAATGACAGATGGCGTTCATGGTTACCAGGTAACCAGAAACGCCATCTGTCATTACACACTGAGAACACGGAGAGGCTGCTCTCTCTGCCGTGAGATGACGGCTGGCTCCACCCATTCGGGCCGGCTTCGTGTTTTCAGCGTGGCTCAGTCGAGCCAAGGCATATACCTTCGGCTCCACTGAGCTGCTCGGCCAACTTCTGGAGCTGTACGCGCTATAGGGAATAGCGCGTACAGCAGCCCTTCGGTTCTACTGAACCGAAGGGGTCCTGGGGCCAAAGCTAGCCAAAGGATCAGCCCATATTTTGGGACCTGGACTCCTGGAGACTGAGAATCAAGTGAGCTAGGACCTGCAACCTGTGTAAGAAAGACCTATACAGTTACTGATCTGAGCTCAGATGTTAGTGCTTGAGCTAGGAACATATGAAAGATATATCACATCCTTTATTGGCCTGCTGTATCTGGAATCTAGTTTAAATAATACATAACTACTTCTGAGTCGGGATGCACCTCTCTCTTGCTATGGACTCAGAAGAAGACAAGCTCCGTGAAAGAACTGAAACAGAATCTAAAGCAGAGTGCTCATGTTTTGTGTATCTTGATGAAACAGTTACTTCTCTCTTTAATCTGATAAAAGCATTCTCCACTCCAAATTGATACATACAGGAAGCATACCCTGTCTGCTCAGTAATTCATTTTTTCTTCTAGGTATTGCTGTCAGGATGCCATGTGCTGGTATTGTGCAGTGCTAGTGTGACCAGATATGTTGAAACTACACAGAGAAAACCAGAGACAAGCATAAACACAAGAACGCAATTGACATAAAACATAATTATAGCAATCGATACACAACATAGTGAACCCACTTGAAAAGTGGAAAACAAACTACCTAACTAACTATGTGCATTTCAGGATCGGGACTCAAGGATGTTGACCCTAGCTACACTTGTGAGGGTACTTTGAGTGATTGGAGGGGTGCAAACAGTGAGTGTAGGACAAAATACACAGGAGAAAAGAAAGGCTACAATCACAAACTGGAGCTGTGTAACAGGAAGGGGAAGCTGCAGTCGACGGATAAGAGACAGTTTGGAGTGCAAGGCCAAAGTAGAGTGTTGTGGTACTGAGCAGGCATTGTGGAATCCCCTGGGACACGGAGTCTAAGACCCAGCCAGTGTTCACCAAAGCTTCTGATGGTGGAGATGGTTTTTGTTGCGTGCTGACCAGAGGTTACGACTCCCAGGTTAACCCTACTCAGTAGACCGCTGGAAAGAATACCAGTAGACAAAGCCAAAAGTCCGGGCAGGCGGTGGGTGAGTATCACCAGGAGGCAAGCCAAAGGTTTGTACAAGGAAATAGCAGAGAGTAGGTGATAGCTGACAGCACCACAAGGCACTGTGGCACTGTGAATAGCTAGTGAGTCGCTCAGCCATTGAGTTCTGAGCTGCACCGAGTTTAAAGCGGAACTCCTGGAATTTGAAAAGCTGACCCTTGCAGTGGGGCTACCCCATCACTGCATGGTTTAACTGCTCGTTTTGTCCAGGGAGCGAAATTAAAGAAGAAATACTCACATGATCCTCGGTCCAGCCGGACTGCTAGACTGTAAATAATCACAAAAATCACCGGCACTCCAAAGTTCAGAATGTTAGGTTCTCTTTAATCACATAGTGGTCTCACAATGTGGGACAAACTGGTCTCCCCAGCCGTACTTCCTCTGGGCCCTGGCGGTCTAAGGACCCAGGACATCATCAAGTCTAATACAGGTCTATTAGACATGAAGACACAGAGGGACATACCATAGCCAGAGAGGAGTGGGAGAGAAAGGTGAGCGGTCACTGACCCAGGACCCAGAATCGGGTGAGGATTTCTTCTTTATTTTTTCCCCTAGAGAAAAAAAGAGCAGTTAACCCTTGCAGTGTGGGGGTAGTCCAACTGCAACCTTTCGAAATCCTGGAGTTTTTTTAAATACGGTGAGCAATTGGAAGGAACCAATAGAGTAGCAAAATACTCACCATGCTAAATACTCCAATGCTATTCCCATAAACTCACTACTCTGTGATACAACGTCAGTCTTCTTCCTGTTCGAATGACACCCCAGGGTCAACTAACACTTTTCATATCAGCCCATGGTGTCACAACCCCACCCATTGGGAGTGCATCATCAAGCTGTTCTGAGAAAGCTAAAGGAAATGGTATGCTGTCATTAAATGGCTCCAGTCTCTCTTGCATTCAGGACCCTTTCACCAGGGCAGAAGAGAAGGACCTATGACATCATGCATTTGGACCAACCATTCATGGAAATAAGTTGTGTATATATTTTTATAGAGGGTCCATGGGTAGCAAAAAATTGGATCAGACAACCTGGAGTTAGACTTGCCTGGGACCTGAGAGTGAAATCTATCAGAACCCAGGGACAATATTGTCACACTATTGAACATAATTTTTCAATCATTATGTAAGTGTATGAGTGGCCCAATCTCCTATTAAAATGTTCCTGCATGTAAATGAAATCTATCATGTCTTCAGGATTTTATTGGATTTGACATTTTGGATTCCTTTTATAGCACCTGCAGTTTAAGAAGTGTTCGGGGAAATTTGGTAAAAATATCTTAGCTGAACTGTATGCAGAGTTAGCAGATGGCACTAAAATTAGATTGCAATCTCTGTAGGCTGAGACCTCCAGCACACAAAGCGCTGTATGTGTGCTGCTTTAGGTATGCTGGCAGCATTATGTAAGAACTTAAATGTCATTATCATCTGTGTCGAGGAAAACAATATGTACAAATGCAACAGAGACATATTTTGTTTATAGAAAAGAAATAATGTAGAAAGTATTCGCTTGTGGATGGATGAAAATGGCATTTTATATATACACAGAATAAATGAGTATGATTATGACCTTTGTCCCCACTAGAAGAAGAAGTAAGCACCAACAGAAAACAACAGAAATGTAGCCAACAATGTATCTAACACATATATTGTGCTTATGAAAGAACACCTACAGAATAAAAACAAACCCCCTCCCTCATCTTTATTGCTGGTTATTTTACTATTGCAGCATTGCAGCAGAGGCGAGCCGCCACTTACCACCGACTCAACTGCTGCATGGTCCTGGACAGACAGCAGAGCGGTAGCTAGCTCCCTCTGCGCCAGAGGCAAGAACAGAAAATTGTGCTCCTCAATAGACGTGTGCGGTTTGTGACGTCATGCGCCCCGCCTCTAGGATGGTGGCGCGCATGCGCAGAATGCGCTGGTGGCCAGATCCAAAATAGCATAAAAATGTGTTTTGTTTGATGAACCTAATGAAAACATTTTTCGTTTCCGTTCATATTGAAACACATTTTCAGTCTTTGCACATGTCTAATAATATGTGTGCATGAGTGTGTGTGTGTGTTTGAAATAGAAAAAGAAATTGAGGACACAGAGTCCTCTGTCCATACAGGTGGGGGAGAGCAGCAGGGATCCGAGGAGAAGCTGGAGCCTGTGCCGCTCCTCTTCTCCCTGCTGAACCGCGGCTGTGTTGGCCGCCTGCCGCCCCTGTTGCCAATGGCACCCTGTGCTCGCCATGGCAACAGGGGCAAGGGGGCGCAGCCAGGCCGGCCCTGGCTGTACCCCCTCTCAGCTGCGCCTGAGGCAAGTGCCTCACTCCCCCATGGTAGCTACAGCCCTGCTGGACAGCACCTTTTTGTGTAAGGGGGATATCCCCTTGAAGTCCTAAATGGTTGCTATTGACCATCCTTTGACTTATTTCCGCCAGTGCCATACGACTTTCAATCTGGAGGTTCTAGAACCAAACGCTAAACCAAACTGTCTGTAAGTCATTGGTCAATAGTGTAGCAGGTGTGTTTTTAAATTCTTCAGTATATGGAAAATGATACAATCAATTAAATCTTAGATGTTTGTTAATGTAACTATTTTAGTATAGGACACATAACTTAATAAAGGCTAGTCTAGGGTAAAATCCTAACCCCACTGCAAGGGTTAAGTGCTCATTTTGCCAGGGAGCTAAAATAACAGAGATATACTCAGCCGAATCACAATCCCGGCTAGCTCTTAGACAAGTCCCTTCACTCTGTCTCCTCCTTTTCTCCAGCAATGCAATATCCATTGACAGCCTTATGTTCTATACACTGCATAGAGTTTGATGACTCACAGGACCTTAGACCACCAGAGTGGATTGGGAGTGAGGCTGAAGGGACCGGTCTAGGAGCCAGCCGAGGTTTGTGGTTAAGATTTCATTCTTCTTCTTTAACCCTTTCACTGCCAGACTCTTTTTTTTTCCAATATTGCACACTTTTTAATATGCACATATTAGGCCTGAGGGATAGTTAAAACCCCCCTTCTGAAAGCAGAGACACTGGAGGATAAAATTGTGGTAATTGCAGTTTTTTTTTGTTGTGAAAAAGTGAAACATACACTTTAATTATCTTTTTTTAGACAAACACAATATATTACATATTTTTTTGGTACAATATCAATGATGATGTTGCAGTGAGTAAATAGATACCAAACCTGTTATAACATCAGCATTGTCATAGGAATACATACTGGAGTTGTTTTTGATAATACAATCAAAGCTTACTTCAAAAAATCCCTTTTATGTAGCGAGTGCTGCCTTCCGTCTGCCCATCACTTTCATCAACTTCCTGGATTCCCAGTGTGCTTTGCATCTCTTTCCCTGCTGGGGGTAGCCCCATTGCAAATGCTTAGATCACCTTTCCCTGGAGTTCTTCCTTAAAGGGGTTCTAAACCACTAGCAATCAGTAGATATAGGCAAAAAGTTTCAAAACAACAAAAACAGCTTTAACAGCGGTTTTAACGTACCCTGCTTTTGCCGCGCGCTCCCGCCCGAGAATCTGAAGCTGCTCGGGCGGCCGCAAAGCATCTTGGGGTGGGTGCATGTGCAGTTCGGATTCTCGGCCGGGAGATGAGCAGAGACGTAAGGTAAGTCTATGGACGCGTGCACCCGCATGCAAAATGCCAGCAAGCAGAAAGGAGTCAGCGTTGGATCGGAGAGCCGCCGCACCGCTGGAGGGACAGATGAAAACATCAGGAAGGAAGAGGTCCGATTAAGAAACCTCATTTAAGGTATATGCTGACATTAACATTGGGGGAGGGGAATTTTTGTTTGATTTTAATGTCACTTTAAGTGTATTATATATTAAGTGAGTTTAGTTTTAATTATACACTTTTTGGTT
>NW_017306566.1:742698-758348 GCF_000935625.1 Nanorana parkeri
TAAATTGGCAAACTTTTATGTTTTCTTCTAAAATATAGGCTTGTGAATGGGAACATATCTGGACCAAGTGCACTGCTGAGGAAACATTTTTAACAATTAATTCAGCTCCAACAGGAATTTTGTGTGTATGATACCACCTAACATCTTCAGTCGATTCAGGTAAGTATGAAATATTACATATGGATATTTAATATTTACCAGTTGCAGCCAGTCTTGGATGGCAGCTGATGCTCTTACTGGAGATCTGAATGTCTCATAGAATGGATAAACCCCCTTCCCCATCTGCCCATCACAGCCAGCAAAATTTCAACTATCATCACATTTGCCAAATTGTATTTGAATATACACCAAATACAGCACAGCTGAGCTCAACTTTATGGATGAAAAAAGAAGATATAACCCGTGTTCAGGAGATAAGGAAAAACAGCTGGTTCAGACTTGAAGAATCACTACAAGTCATGGAAGTACGTTCTGTTGGAATGCCATGCTAAATTGTTAGCAGCAGAGGCTGCATGTTTCAAATTGTCTTCATTTGTAATAAAAGTATTGTAGCATCAGATATGTTTGTTTATGTTGAGTCCATGCATGCTAAGTGTAATACTTAAACATATAGCACAAAAGAGCAAAAAGTCACTCATCATTTGCACGCTAAATCAGTCCATCTAGAGAAAGATCACCAACTTAATTCAAACAAAAGATGTCATTAGTCACGAGAGTGTCTTGTAGCTCACTTGTAAAAGCACAGGCAATGCCTGTAATGAACCTTGAAACATAAACAAAGAAGAACTGAGGCCAGTGGTTCTGTGCTAACATGATTGCTATAGTGACGCTCTGTTCCTCTTCCCGGCTGGAGCCCAGAACATTAGCCAGCACCCTTCCCATAAGTACAGTGCACAGGTGTGCTATTAGGTGCTGGTCACTACTAAACAATGGACCCATGAATGGAGATTCATCCCTCCCAATTCTCTTAGAAATCTCCCAGTTCCAGGATCCCATGCCAAATGCAGAAAACTTGGAGAGAACTGCAAAGCTAGCTCTTCTTTCCCAGCAAAAGATTTTGTTTCCTGGAACTGCTCACCCCCTATGGCTGAGAGTCCTGGGTGACTACAACACCCAGTTCTACTGTGGGATTGCCACACAATACCACAATACTTAAATGTATTTTTGAGATTTAACTCCCGAGTTTATTGTCTCATTAATTTTGCCCATAGTTACATTTTATCGTTGACTCATGAATTTGGATTTCCATGTACAGTCTGGGCCGAGGATCCTAGAGGGCTCCATAGGGATATAGGGACTGGTTTGAAGGCTAATGGTCCTAAATGCCATTAGATTTCTGATCACAATGTTAATATAAATTTCCGAAATATTGTTTGTCAGAGCAGTCGATGATGCCATCATTGACTCCACAATGAGAAAGATAAGTGAAGAGTGAGAAAATGTTGATTAGCATGGACATAGTTCAATGTTTAATGTTCGATTTCAGGATACACGGAGTTGATTTAAAGTTTGTGTATGAGTATGATGTTATTAGCCAATCCCTTGCGCTATTTTATTTAGGAGAACTATCATTTTCAGAACAACCACTCTTTCATTGATTTCATTCATTCCTACATCATAGGTAATTGTTTAAACAAAGACATTTCTACTTCCAGAGGCAGGAATTTCTCAAACATACAAATTAAAATTACTTCGATTTTTCCCAACTGGAGACCACATACAATGTTATAATTGTTTTCATTGATCTCCATCAACAGTTAGAAAACTGAATGAAGGTTGCATAAGTGATTGTCTTCATATAAAAAATCTAACCGTGCATGAGCACCTTAACTTATGTTTCTTGTGTTAAGGGATCCATACAGCAGCACAAGGTACATACTCCTCAGCAGAAATTAGCTCAGGTTGGGACAGAACATGGTCCAAACCTGCGTTCCTACTAACCTGGTAATTGCTGGCCGGGGCATTTATCCATCCCGCAGTTGCACATAAACAAAGGGGCCTGTGTGTTTGTGTTGATGACTTTATATGGCCACATGACCATATTAGGTAAATGTCACTGTTATATAAGGTCAAAGACCTCACAGCATCACAATCTTTGCTTACTTGGAATTCCCCAGCTGACTGAGCAACAACGGAAGGAACTTCCTTCTGTGTTTAGAGAAGTTTGGTCCAAACCTGAGCTCATCCCTACTCCTCAGCACTGTTATCTTTTTAGGCCAAGTCAGGTTTATGTTATTGAATCCATACTCTTACTCATGAAGCACTACTCCAAGTTATCAGGCTACCCTAAGCCCAAATCACACCTAAGATGAGTGTAATCAGGTGATTTAGAGCCTTTTTCTTGTGCATTTGCACCAACATGTTTTACACATTTTCATGAGCAACTTTTAGTGCAGGAGCAGAATCATGCGCTTTTGGATGCACAGACTTTTAAATGGGAACACTTAAAAAACACACGTAAATGTCTATGGGGCCCAAAAATGCAGGATGCTGCCACAAAAGAAGTGTGTATACTTTTCTGAGCGTCAGGGAATAGACAACAAGCGACAAAACATTCAGTTGTGAACGAGCCGAGAAATCGATCACAAAATGCTCATGAGTGAAAGGGAACTGCATAATGTTGGGTAAGCATAAGGATCAGGATCAATATTAATATCTCTACGTGGTGGATGCGAAACAGCTGTTGGGGGGGACCTTTTTTGTTATGCTGTGTTTAGCACTAAAGAAGGGGGTGTGGTTTTGCCCGCAAAACACGTTGGCTCTTCTCTGGTTACAGCTATGGGGAGGGCCTTTTCTGTTATCCTGTGTTTAGCGCTGAAGAATAGGGAGTGGTTTTGCCCCGAAACATCTTAAATGTTCTATGGTTACAGCTGTTGGTAGGGCCTTTTTTTATTATCTTGTGTTTAGCCCTGAAGAAGGGAGAGTGGTTTTGCCCACAAAACCTGTTGGATGTTCTATGGTTACAGCGGTTCGGAGGGCTTTTTTTGTTATCTCATGCTAAGCCCTGAAGAAGAGGGGGTGGTTTTGCCCCGAATTGTATTGGCTGTTCTATGGTTACAGCTGTTGGTAGGGCCTTTTTTGTTATCTTGTGCTGAGTCCATGAAGAAGGGGGAGTGTTTTTTTCCCCAGAGATTTGCTGGCTGTTCTATGGTTACAGCTGTTGAGAGGTGATTTTGTGAAAATGTGTTGAGCAATAAAAAAATATAAGGGTGCAAGTACCTCTATACCTTACCTGCAGTGTAGGAATATTTCCACAACTTGCTAGTGGGAAAGCTAGTCCATGCAATTTCGAGTCAATATATCACTTTATACAGGGGAGTGAAGGCCAGTAACGACATAGCAGAAATAAGCAAAGATAAACATAAACCCAACACTGAAATCAAAGCAAAACGCAATTGCATGTTGGCAGGAAATGCCTTTGTTTGGCTCCACATCTAAAATGTGTAGCGTAGTTAGGGGCTTAAGGAAAATATAGCAAAAGCTGCTTTAACTTTTAATGAATTATAACCTGTTCTTTCTTGCTGAAACCTCCTACCTTTTTCCGCATCCCTTTTTTTTCCTTTTTTCCCACGCTGAATGTTTTCATTTTGCTGCAGGCAAGCTGCCAATTGTAACTCTGTTCAGAGAGAGCAGATGCAGACAGCGCTTCCTCTCAATGAGCTGTGGGAGATATTATACATTATACAGAAACCTAAGAAGCAAGAATGATAATGAAGGTTAATAATGTACAGAGAGAAGTAGCTAAATGTTCTATTTTCATCTTACGCTGCTTGTTCACTGAAATTACAGTGTCCTTATCCATGCTGCGTCCTGTGCATGTTTGTCAGTAATTTATAGGTTTTAGCTTCTTTTTTTTTTTTCTTTGGTGTTTCTGAAGTTTACCTTTTGTTCTAAACCGCTTCCCAAAGACCAGATAATTCACTTTTCATTGGCAGTTCTATGTAATTATACTTTACGGATGAAAGATTTAGCATGACAACTTTCCTATAGATTCTAATACCAGAGCAAGTTAATTGTTCAGATAGAAAATACCAATAATTTTATTGTATTACTGAATTAAAGAAAATAAAAGCTGATAATATGCAAATTGCCTGTTATCCTGTGAATTATTTGTTTTCTGTGCCCTCCCTGTTCATGGTGTGTCAATGCCCTGTTTGTTCTCCGTCTGCGTCATTGGCATCTATGAAATACTAAAGCCATGGATAGCTCATAGTTTTCTATAAACCTTCTACATGAGTAGGACCATTGGAGGCATGAGGACTCCATCAATGGTGTTTTTCAGAAGTAATGTTGTTATATTATGTTATCAATTACAATAAATTGGACTTAGGGTTAGTTCACACCTGAACTGCTTCAGAACCGCATGCGTCTGCACAGCTGTATTACGATACCTTTTGCCATGATTTTACCACTATTGACGATTTACCACAGGTTTTTGTGGGCTTAAAATTGGATTTCAGGTGCATTCCAATGCGTTCCCATGTGTTTGCATGCATTCTGGCATGATCCGATGCAGCTAAAATAGGGCAAGCAGTATTTTTTCTGGCTGCATCAGAACGGACTGTAATGGTGTGAACAGAGCACAAGAAATTGCATAGGAAAGCATTGTGAACGGGATGTATCACAACTGCATCTGGTGTGAACCAGCCCTTAAAGTAGCATTCATCTCTCTTTTCTCAATAATAGATCCAGATGAAAAAAATCTTCACCGCCCAGCTAAGTATTTCTTAAAATTTTTGCCCAAACACATAGAGTCATCATGTTCCTGAACATTTGGCCCAGACTCTCTCAGCTCGACATCCCTGAACTTCATGTTGAGTAGAAGATGACAAGGGACAGAGCGGTTTCCAGCAACTTTCCTTCTACTATCTGTGGGAAGGGAGGAAGGAGAAGGGAGCAGTGGAACGGCTTGCCTTGCGGTGCTTGTGTATTTGTGGAGACAAAGGTAGCTTACTAGTACACACAAGGGTGTCTCCATAGGATCCTGCAAGGGAAAGGAGCCACCCTAAAACAGGATATTAGGACCAGTGTTCAGGGGACCAGCTTATTCTGCAGGAAACTAAAACTTTTAAACATCGAAAAACAGAATCCATTGTAAGTGATTTATTGCGTATTTGAAATAACTTATAACCTTTTGACTTTATTATGACTTTTAACTAGGGATGTTCAGATACCAGTTCAGATACCAGTGCTGATACTTGGCATTTTCAGGAGAACTACCAGGGTTGCAGCGGTTGCAGCTATTACTGGGCCCTGGTGCTCCACCACTGTCCTGAAATCATTAGTTTGTATTGTTTTAGAAAAACTGTCACATGACAATAAACAAAAATGTATCAGTACTCGTATCTGTGAGTACTTGGGCAAATATCAGTACTTGTACTTGTGCAAATGGTATCGGTGCATCCCTAATATATGTTTATAAAAACAAAATCATACATTAAAACAGAGATGTACAAATCTCAGGAGCTCTGTGTGCTCCTTGTAAATGACAGCTGCCTCCTAACTTTTGAATTTGTCTCTAGTCTAGTCTTGGAGCTGGAAAAGTATCTGTACTTGTACTTGCACTGAGTATGGTACATGGTATCGGTGCATCCCTACTTTTAACTGGCCATAAACTTATGGTAATACGATAAATCAGAGCAGAACATTTGATAAAGCCATCACAAACTTGAGTTATGTTGCTCGAAATTTTTATTGTTTTTAACCTTCGATTTTTAAATGAATGGGGTTTCCAAAACAAAAACCAAATTCACTGATTTTCATTCAAGAAACATTTTCCATCCCGCTTCTTCATTTTCTTTTGTCATGATAGTCGAAATCAATTGTTGATTTCACCCCATTAATTATTAGACAATTGCATGAACGTTCCTAAAACAAATTATTTTAAACAAAATTCTATTTTTTTATGGCTAGCCCATTCCTCCGCAGCCCACCTGGCGCTGGCCTGTCCCTTCATTCATTGGGTCTTCCAATCATAGAGGCTCAGTATCCCATGTGGGTGTTACATAGGCCAGGTAACGAATCCAGACTGAAATCCACCCTTAAAGGCATTTTGATATTTGCATAAATCCTCCCAAGAGCCAGCCCACTGCTTGCATCAGCGCTGAGAGCTCTTGGGAGGAGTTCTGAGGCAGGTTGCTGTAATGTTTTAGGAAGCTATGACCCCACCAACCAGCCATGGTCTGCCTACAATGTATAGCAAAGCACAGATGATTATGTCACTGGATCTAAACTATGGTATTTAATGAAGCTGGTATTTTTTTTTCTCTATTTCATTAGCATGTGGATAAGAGGGGAAAGGAGTGACCAGGCCATGCAACATATAAGCAGGACAGAATCTGCCCTTTCATTCAGCCTCAAGATAATCATTTTTATAATACGATCACAACAAAAAATTAGACACATGGTGAAAATTACAGTATCATTCCTATACTATTGCAAGTAATACTGTTGTGTAGAATATCGAATGCACAAAAAATATAAGCCAAATTATAATAGAGTTGAAGAAGCTGCAGTGCAATGCCTATGGCAAATGTCGGTATCACCAAATATCAACAATTTTATAGGTGGTGCAATACAGAAAGAGAAGAATCAAAAAGCAGTGATGGGTCCCATCTTTTTTTTAACAGGTTCCCTTTAAACTGAACAAAAAACAAAACAAAAACAAATCAAAAAGACATATTCTTTGCGCTCAGTGCATGGGACTACCATGTGACTCTGAACTTTTGACTGTGATTATCTTTTAAGGTCACCTTGGGTCAGCGTCACTTTGGGAATGCCCCCATAAAGTGTACTTGTCATCTTCCTTTGAATACCTGAACACCGTCAGCTCATCAGATGTAACATCATTTACTAGTTTTTAGTTAGTAATGATTACACAAATACACATAATGAAAGAATGGATGGTTGTATCAACAAGGACATCATACAGGCTTCCTATAATGGCCCTCATACGTTGAACAATGTTTGGTGTATGCTTTGATGCATTTTAGGTATGTGAAATATCTGCTCCACAACCAGCATATACAGTATGTTTGCCTCATTTTCTCACCAACAGCTGTGCTTTATGTCAAAAGTTCTGTTAGTTTTTATTTTGCGTATACTGTATTTAAAAATCAACATCAATGTTATGGGTGGACTGCAAGATGAGGGCAAGACACTAAAACAAGCAGTGGACCAGACTAAACAGAAAAAAAAAACTGTTTCCAAGGGTCATAGAAGGAATTAACTTGATATGTAATTATACATGATCTGCCATCATCTAGGTGCTAAGAAAAAAAAAGGTTAGACTCACCCAACCCTGGGAGCCAGTTTCATCTTAGATGGAATCCTGGAGTTTCACCCCACCTCTGCTGCAGCAGTCTAAGGATCCTCAAGTCATCATGTTTGATACACAGTGTATATGATGTGAGAATGCTAAGGGACATATCATCACTGCAGCGGAGAGGGAGCAAGGCTTCAGGGACCAGAACAACAGCTAGCTGGCTCCGCGGTTCAGGTGAGTGTAACTTTTTTTATCGCCTAGACAAAAATCGAGCACTTACCCCTGCAGTGTGTGTGTGTGTTGGGGGGGGGGGTTGCCCCACTGCCCCACTGCCCCAGAGTTTTGCTTTGAAGCTCAACTTCAGGTTTGGGATCTCCCTCCCACCAATCTCATAGGACCAATACTACAACCTTTAAAAAAAAAAACAAATGTGTTTACTTACCAATTTTTCTGATGTCTTCAGACAGTTCTGATGATGTCATGGGTTCTCTTTACCCTCTTCTTCCTCCGGTGTTGGGATAATCCAAAATGTTGCATCCAAAGTGGTGCCGTGTAATTGAGTAGTGCCTCTCTCTGGAGAGTTCTTCTGTTAGTCCAGGGTGGGAGGCAGTTCCTTGAAGCCCTGGGCTCACAGGAAGTGGGTTGGATGACACTGGGCTTCATTGAACTTGGAAGAGGCACACTGCCGCATCATTGGTGCACTGAGATGCAAGGTATAGCACAGGTGATCATAGTCCCATTCCCCTTCTTCCCACACTAAAACTGGGTTCTTCTCCCTGCTGGCTTCTTTTTAGTTTTAAAATTAGCATGGCTGTACATGGATCTGACCGTTCATCCACATAAGTTGACCCATTTTGTAGGTGTGGGGAAACATGTGACCTTCTCCAATAGCAGCAAGTCAGTAGGCCCCATTTCCCCTAACATCTGATGGCAGTCAGTACTAAGGATTGTAGTGCTGGCTGTGAAAGAGGAAGAAGCCACACTATGGGGATGATTTGTAAATCATTCACTGAGACATACACTGGGGGAATTCCATTTTCACAGCACTCTCACCACTACATGGAGCTGAGGAACATAGGAAATTCCCCTTGACTCATCTAGTGGCTAGAATGCTGTGTGAATGGCATTTGGCCAGCGTATGTGTCGGTAGCTAATTTCTTAAGAATATCATGTGTGTAGGTGGTGGTGGTGGTGGTGGTGGTGGTGGTAATGGGGGGGCGCTTTGCAAAGTCACTGTCACTATGCTCTGAAAGGGTCAGGTGACCAGCTGGTTTGCTGGATTTCCACTTTAAAGGCCCTGCTAGGTATGTCCTTATACCCCCCATGCTTAGCTGTTTAAAAATGTATCTTTTTTACCCTTTATCTGTAAAAAGGCAACTGGACTTGCTGTATTTTTCTTGAAGACATTTCACTGGTCATTCGACTAGCTTTCTCATTTCCGAATGGCCATTCTGAATTGAGGAAGCTATTCAGATGATCAGAGAAACATCTTCAAGAAAAGTACAGCAAGTCCAGTTGCCTTGATTTATTTTTAACAGATATGTCATGACATGGTTGAATGAGAACCTTCGCAGACATATTTTTTACCCCTTTACACTATACATCACAAGATTATTTTAAAAATACCACTTGAAATAAAACAAGGATATTTAAGAAGTAACTCAAATAACAAAAAGGGTTGTGTAAATTTTAGTTTACAATATGCAGTTAATAAAAACTTTAACTGAGAGCTGGCATGACGAATAGAATTGTCATCATTAATAGAGCTAGCAACTGCTAGCTAATGTTGTAAATATAATTTAAATAGGCACAACAGCTCAGTAAAAATCCATCACAATATTGGACACATACTGAATTTCTCGTTGGCATTAGAAGCGGCTTTCTGTGCCCACATCAAGAAAATCTAAGCGGAGATGCAAATTGAAGGGAGTATTTGACTGCTTCTATTTAATACAATAAAGAGATCGCTGTTCTGAGGACTGTGACAGCGCCTGTCCTTGTCTCCAGCAGAACCCCCTTTTCATTTATGTGAGCCTTCTCATTTCATTTTTTTTTTGTTCTGATGATTTTCATAATTGCTGCTTTTTTTTAAAGCTTGGAAAGGCATAATTGGCCCAAATTACATACAAATACAACTGATTGCCTTGCTGGAAGCAAATCGCTCCAAATATGGACATTTGGCATAATGCAGAAATCTCATAATATGGGCTTATTGAATGCACGTGACAATTCTGGGCATAGAGGTCCCCTAGAGTATACATTTGAATGCATCACTTCCATTTCTGGTGAATGACTGAATGCAACCACATAACCCACATCGGCCGTGGACCAAATGGCAGTGCCTGTTGTAAACTCCTGCATGGCAATGTCTCATCTGCTTTACATTTTGCATATTAGTGCTTCTATTTTCATACTTTGTAAACACATGCAGATGGGAAATCTTAGATCAATTAAACAGAATGTGAAGTGTATTCAATAAATCAGTGGGAAAGGAAAGGAAGATGTGAGAAGTGCTGTAACCAGTAGCAAACAATCATCATTTAAATGAATAAAGTAAAGCTGATTGATTAGAAGTACTTATATATTGTACTTCTTCGCTTGGCACACACTCATTGCTCTTTACATTGTCTTACTGACAAACGTGTTTTTTGGCCATCCTCATTTGATTCAAGGTCTGCCCAGCTCTCAGACCATTGTGCCACCCAAGAAAAGAGGGGCTGGGTGCGTAGTGACATAAATTACTAAAGGGGTGATTTATAAACCATTTGCATAGCAAACAGCTATGTGAAGGAGATACCCAACACTTTATGGAAAAAAGATGGAGCTGAGAAGCGCAAGGATTTCCAGTGGTCAGCATGCACTGGGAATCTTGTTTTTGTAGGGATGTAGTGTTTTCTTAAATTCTCCGGGCATATGGGTCTTCCCTCCAGGGATTCTTACCATGAGGGGATGAATCTGTGACTATTTTACTTGTCCGTAGGCAATCCCTCTATTGGAAATGCAACAGCATATACTGATATGTCTTTTGAGCTGTAGATGGCAATCTTAGTCTGTATGTGCATGCTTATCTATGATCCACAGGAAGTTTTTTTTTTTTATATGTTTTCCTCACAATGCTGTATTCAGATGTAATATTCTTCTAAGCGAGTAAAACTTAATTCAGCATTCCTCAAATCTCAGTGTTTCATCTAAACACATAATCATCAGGCTATGGGCCAAGACACTAAACAGAACAGAGTCAACAAGAGCTGCATCCAAGGTACTGAAAGATGGCAAGCTGTTCAGATATGAAGTTTGCAATCACAAAGCTCAACAATAGTAACTACCAGCTATGGAAGTTCAAGCTTGAAATTTTGCTAAGCAAAAACGACTTGTGGCAAGCACTGAGAACAGACAGACCCAGTAATGGACCCACGGAGGAATGGGACAAGAAGAACGGGCAAGCAAAAGCAACTATAAGTGTGCTAATAGAAGACGACCAGCTTATCCACATAAGAAAAGAGAATATAGCTAACCGTATGTGGACTGCATTACAAAGACTGCATGAGCATTCAAACCTAAACAGTAAACTATACAGTATCTGCTAGGCAAGCTATATAAGATGAAGCTAAAAAAGGGCAACTTCTGTTGCACTTTCCTAAATGAAGCTGAATACATAGCAGCAGCACACGCTTGTCAAGAAGCAATATGGATTTACCAGCTTTTAATGGACATGGGTATAGATATGTCAAACCCCATCCTAATTTTTGAAAACAAGTAGGGATGTATAAAGCTGATACAATCAGAAAGGGTCAATCTTAGAACCAAGCACATCAAGGTGAAGTATCAAGTAAAGCCTAAATCAGCATTCATCAAGATCTCAGTGCTTCATCTAAACACATAACCAGCATCCTCCTGGAAGGTCTCCATGGAATTACTGGCTGCCATAGAGTGCTGTGAGGCCTTGAGGAAACAGAACTTCAGTTGTCTCCCACATGGAGGTGTTGAGTGGCTGACTGAGTTGGGAAGCACCATAGGAACCTTGAATCTTAAGGCTGAATCTTAAGACTACACTTGAACCTCAGTTTTAAAGGAGCCAACTTTGAGTTTAAGTGTCCAGTCAGAAAAGCCCTGTGAGAGATAGATCCAGAAAGTTTAGAATACATACAGAAGACCAAAGACTGTGTTTAAAGAAGAAGAGCAGAAGTAATCTTAACCCTTGAAGTGGGGCTACCCTCGCACTGCAAGGGTTAAGTGCTCCTTTTTATCTAGGGATGAAAATAACAAAGATATACTCATCTGACTGTGAAGGTTCTCATTCATCCAGGTCATGGTATATCTGAATGTCAGAGCCGGCTGGCTGTTAGACCGGTTCTTGCAGCCTCTTTCCCCTTTGCTCCAGCGGTCTAAGGTCCTGTGAGTCCTTACACGGTATATTGTGCACTGCTACCTCTACTGTTGAAGCCGGCAGAATTAATGTGAACTCACAGAGAAGCCAACTTTGTAGAATTTTCTCTCTCACAATTCTAGATGTATGACTATCATCATTGCCTTCCCAACCCAGGCTCTTGTGTTCTCTTTGACTAACCTACATACTATTGTGTAAGCCAACACAAGCAATGGGGTCACCGTCAGCATGTCAGGCGAAAAAGTCTGCAGTAAAATTATCATACCGTGGCGTTATTATTGGCACAACGTTACCAGGTGTCTGACTTTCATTATTTGTCTGTTTGTTGCAGCTGTGTATGTAAAGACCTCTCTTTGTTTTATGCTGTATATTGTATTACACCTTCTGGAATTTGGCTATAGAATTTCAACCATTTTGCCCGGCTTATGCATGAATAGTTTGAAATTATTTTCTTAACATTGACATTTTTTCCCCTTTCTGTCCATTTATGGCTGGTTCCTTAAAGTGCACCTGTTACCGAGTCATACAGAAAGCAAACATATAAATGGAAGAAACATTATTTATGGGAGTTCAGCATTATAAGTAGCTTTTTTTTTCAGGGCAAGGCACTTCCACAGCACAGACCATTTTTACTATGTAAAATACTATTTTTATCATCTCTGTTTATTGAAACATGAATTCTTTATTGTGTCCCAGTGCAGGCCAATATGGAAATGTAATAGGATTATATTATAGGCAGCCTGCCCTGCCACCTTAGTCACACACATATCAGTGTCATTCTAGGCTTAGGCTCAATGCCCCCCTCCCCCACCCTCAATGGAGAATGGCAACCAGATGGCTGTGGTGGAAGGGTTAGTTTTGATTTATTTTTACTTTTTTTACACTTTTTAATTAATTAATTAATTTATTTATTTTTTATTTTGAATTACAGTGGTACCTCAGTTCACGAACACTTCTGTTTGCGAACAATTTGGTTTGCGAACAGGAAGTTCGGCAACATTTTGCTTCCGTTCACAAAATCCACATCAGGTTACGAACACAACCGCAGCCATCTTTAAGTTCATAAACCAAGGTACCACTGTATCTTATTATCTCTTACTTTTTAATTTTTTATAATTTTTTGTATTAATATTTTTAACTTTTTTATTACCTTTTTATTTTAATTATTATTTTTCACTTGTTTTGCTTCTTATTTTGTATGTTTTTTTTATAATTTTTTATCAATTTCTTTTTTAATGTTAATTGAATTGCTTTCTTTTTTTTTCTAACAAGCCCCTGCGTGATAGCATTTGGAGGTTCTCTTTATTGAACTTGTCACTTCCAATATAATAGTTCTAGCACAGCACTGTGTGGGAGCTCATGTGACAGCTGAGAGGGGAAGGCTGCAAGTGCAGCTCTCCCGTCTCAGTGTTTTCACAGAGCAGAGCGGAGAACGGACATTCTCTCCTCTGCTCCCCGCTCTCCATCCTGAAGAGAGGATCCCTGGCCGGTGGGGAGATAGGAGTTTCCATTGAAATCTATATGGAAAACGGGCTGATCAGCGTGACAAAAGTAGCTCAGGCAGGCGTTTCGGATCGTGCTGGACAGCTTTGGTCTGTTAGAGGAAGTTGAAAAACAACAGACTTACTGACTGGATCACCAAGTGAAAATAAAGGGAAAAAAGCCTAAAAATGATTGCAGACACTACACTTAAGGTAGGGTGAGCTGCAATGTAGTAAATGTTTGCTTTTGGGTTTACATATGCTTTATCTACACCCCCAGCAATTCTCCATACCAGATAATCAGGATTACTGCTTCCGAAGTCAGACCAGTACAAGAGGAAGTTCGATTTGTTGCAGGGACGTGCGGTCAGGGGTGGCAGGTGAGGCAGAGCCTCACTGAGTATTATGGAGGAAAAAGTCTGAAGCCGACATCTTTTTCTCCATTCAGAGCAGCTTGTTACAGGTTACACAGCAGGAAAAGCCTCCCCGCTGTGTAACCTGTCATGGACGGAGCGCTACCTGTTAATTACAGGCTGTGCTGCATCCGGCTTTTGACAGGTAGTTAGGTTACACAGCAGTCGGCTTCCCCACTGCTTGTGTAACCTCACTAGTGAGGCAAGAGCTGTCACAGCCTCTGCTCTGTGTTAGAGGCGTGAGCTCTGTGGATGGTTTGGACCAATGGCAAAGCGCCATTGGTCGAAGTTGTCCAATCAAAAAAAGAAAACAAAAAAACAGCTGAGGCCATTGATCTCGATGCCTCAGCAGTGACGCGCAAGTGAGGAACAGGGAGACTCCTCACTGTCTCCTCCCTTCCTCCTCCCTCCCTCCTTCACACTCTATGAGGTGATCTATGAGGTGAGTGATTTCCACTCATCCTCATAGTTAGAGTCGACCTGTGACAAAGAAGCTGTCACAGGTCGACTCTATAGATCGGGAAGTGAGCAGAAACCTGCCGCCGATTTGCTTACTTCTCGATCCTCTACAATCAGAGAGCGATGACTGTCACCCCCTCCCCTCTCCGATCCTCCAGCGCTGAGTGGAGGAACAAACGGAGAAGGGGGCGGCCACATCTGGCTCTGCCCTTAGATTGGCATAGCCAGCTGTCACTCACACAGCTGGGTGGATCTCGACAGTAATGTTCGAATATGTCCAGGCTGCAGCGCTCTCAGTTACCCGCGATATACTGAGCTTTGGGTCATGGGAGGAAGCTAGTATATGTCCTCCCGCGACCCTAAAGAGAACTATGGGGGAAAACACTTACCCCATAGTTCTCTTTTAATAGTGCAGGTCCTGAGGCTGCAGATAACAAGAACAAATATTTGATGTGCTTCGTTTACAGTACATATTTATTATAATATTGCAATTGCCCTTTAATTTTTGTATATGGGAGAGGGCTGCTTCCATTAAAGGACCTTGGCTGAGTCACATCCTTCCCTGCTATTTAGTTGCTTAGTATCCAGCTAATTCACAGACATATTTATCAAACCCAGACTGTTCAGCATGAATCTGATTTGTGCTGCTCACACGAGCTGATTCAGCCGAATTTGAATGACATGGCTGGAGATTCAATTTCAAATCTCAGTCTGTCTTATTCACAACTCGAGACTTTAAGCTCAGCAAAGTATGAAAAAAATGGTAGTAATAATAATAATAATTAGGTAACACTGTTGTTGAGTTTCCTCAAGTGATTCGTTTTCCTCCCATAATCCAAAAATAACAAGATAAATTTAACTGACATCTGTCCTGACTCAATTTTGCCCCGGACCGTGTCTGTGTCTGTGCTTGCCTGCCTATGGTGGGGTGTCAGCATACGAGCTCCTCTGGGGCAGGGACTGATAATTAGGAAGCTTACTCTTAAATATAATCTACAGAAAAGACTACGCTGGGAAATATCCTAAAATTGCCTCCACTAAAGAATAATCCACATGCTGTTAGAAAAACTACCATCGCGAACAACTGTTCTCTATCAACTCCATGAAACACAAAACCAGACAATGTAGTATAACGCGTCTAATCTTGAAACCCAAGAATATGTAAAAGTAAAATTGCTGCTCGGAATGGTAAAATCATGTACGAAAACCTGCGCGCTGCTTTTTAGATGTCATCGAACAATAGAACAGACGCCGCATCTGACCATCTGCTCTTCTTATCGCTGGCACGTGTGCTTTGCAACAGTTCGTGGAAATATATTTAACTAACTTGGCACCAAAAATTTTTAATCTGGTTGTGCATCGGCAGAGATGACGGGAGAAAAAAGGAGACGTGAAAAAAAGCAACATGACATCTCCCATAACCACCTGAAAGTCTCATAAATCACAACATACTGTGCATTATTTCCTGGAAAGAAGATGTACCTATATAAGCAGTGATGTACCCCCCACCGACCCGCACCCCTACCAACACAAAGCTGCCATGATTTATACTGAGGCAATGACCATACTGTAAATCACTATGGTTATATATTTAAAGACCACTGTTTGCTTTAGAAGATAGATAGATTTTTCAGGTAATATAAAAA
>NW_017306566.1:758466-774737 GCF_000935625.1 Nanorana parkeri
AAGGAGAACTTACTGTTTTCCATAGGTCTGGACCATGTGATACTAAGAAGAATGTTTGAGATGTTATTACCCAATAGAATATCTGGCTTTCTCTGATTACTTTTTGTTTTCCTGATTCCTGTGTTTGATTAGGGGGTCGCCTGTACTTTTCTCTTTTTTGGTTCCTCCCCGTCCGTGCCCATGGTTGAATGGTGGATAGTGGTGGACATTGCCATCTTAAATATTACGATAAGTTAATTGAACTAAACACAACTGTATTAATCAATAAATGTGTCTATACTAGTTGGAACTCAATAATGTCTTTTAAAATATACATTTCTTATAGAAAGACAGTAGCCTATTCCTGAAGAAATGGATCTCCATGTAACGCGTAGAAATTTGCTATCCTCCCACTGAACTACAACAAAGTATGGAAGCTGATATCCAGCAAATTGTAAAAAAAGTAATGTCAAAATTGTGGGAGAATGCGGCTACATCCTTTGGTCTTTTTTAGACAATCTTTCTTCTCCTTTCAAAATAATGTTTATACATTTTTAGATATGTTAAAATATTTTTTGTTTATATTTTATAAAAAAGTACACTTTGTGTAATCCTTGGAGTACCTTAAAAGTCCAAACTCTCTCTTTTTTTCTTTGTTAGAAGATAGATAGATAGATAGAAAGAAAGAAAGAAAGAAAGAAAGAAAGAAAGAAAGAAAGAAAGAAAGAAAGAAAGAAAGAAAGAAAGAAAGAAAGAAAGAAAGAAAGAAAGAAAGATATATAGATACATAGATAGATAGATAGTAAAGCGGAACTTTACCATTATCTTTGAAATAACAACAAACACACCTTTAGAAATGTTTAGTAATGACTCCACAAACACATACTTCTAGATAATTGCCGGCTTTCTATTCTTTGCATACCTTCATTTTCTTTTCCTCGCCATTTCTCTCACAGTGGCAATTTTCACTAAGGGCAGATGAATCAATTGCCCTTTACTTCCTGGAACTCTGGCACATGTGAGTAGGACATGTGACCATGCACATCATCTCAGTGAAGGAAAATATTTTTCTCTGAGATCTTGTGACGTTTGAAGACATTACATCCCCAATGCCCAAGAGGACCAGGAAGTGGAAAAACAATAACTGTAAGTAAAAGAAAAATGTTTGTTTATCTAAAGAATGTAATACGATTTCATATCAGCATGGTGAGGTGATTTTTAGTGAAAGGGGTAAAGGTCTGCTTTAACCTCACCCCTAATGTCTCCAGGCAGATCTTTAAGAAGTGTGTTTATTCAGCAGGCCAGAAACAAGCAGCAAACCAGGCATGATCAAAGAGTATGGGCTTGCAGGTCTTTTTAATGGGGATTGAATAATGGAAACATAAGTGTTACCTTAAATTATCTCCAAACATCAGATAATAATGCCACCCTGTACTCATATTACATTATGCCAAGAATGTTAGATGGTGTTCTTGTCTTGCAAAGACTGCCTCACATCAAGGTTAGAGGTATTTAACCTATTGTTCTTTAAGCCAAGGTCAGAAAATATGTTTATGACTTTCTGTCATTGAATACTTGTTACCATGATTTACAATACTAAACGTCCTACATGAACACTAGTTACCTTGACCTACTGTACAAAGCTCCACATGTTCCACATGTTTCTTATTCATACAACTCATTATATATGTATTATATGTGTATACAATGTTTCCACTATAAGTCAGGACACTGACTATGCTAATTAATATCAATATGAACTGTATGGTTAATATCAGAATCCCACTACACCATCCACACACTCAGCTCAAGCCTTCACACATTCACTGAAAGGGTGATTCATTTCATTGGTCTGTTTCATAGTTAATGTCTGAGCAAGTAAAATGTATATTCTACAGAAATCAGTTGGAGATGTTTCTAAAATGTTAGTCTTTGCAAATTGTATCTCTTATCTCTATTTGCGTCTTTGCTTTTTTACTTTGCTTTTTTACAGGGCACCTTCACAAGCAAAGTCCTGCCAGGAGTTGTGGGTTCGAGGCCCATGAGGGGTTCAAGTCTCTTCAGAGTTGCTTTCCTGGGGGACCCTAACATTCACTATTTTAGCAAGCAGGTGAAAATGTCACCCTACACCTGTAAATCAGTGCAACCCCACAATCAGTCTGACAACTCCATGTACAACCTTGTGATGCAAGCTGCCAATTACATGAACTTGGGGGAGCAGGTTGGTTTAATGTGTTCCTGTCATAAATTGCCAGAACTACTGTCTCCACAAAATAAGTTAGTTAATACTCACATCTCATTATGACAGCACTACCGGATGCCACTCCATTGATGCAAATCTGCAGGTGAAACCGACTTTGTATTGAGAGCCTTCCCCCCAAAACCTCTTTCCCTACTGTGTCCTATAGTAATGTAAAGGTTAGTAGGAGGAACCACTGAGCACAGTTGGGGACCAGGAGACCAACACTATGATTTCAGAAAATTAATTTTTTGCAACAGGGTCTCTTTAAAGTTTGTACAATAAGTGTATGTAACTATGGACTATAGTAGTCACTATTAATCAGGCAATATATATATAGATATCTATAGATATAGATATATCTATATCTATAGATATAGATATCTATATACTGTATATAGCCAAAATGAAGGTTATAAACCATGGTTTTGTAGATATAGTTATGGCCTAGATTATGGCTTCTTAACCTTTGTATGAATACGGATCATGAATGGATTGCACAATATGTTCACATAGCCCCTTCACCAGACTGTCAAAATCATCATAACCAGTCCTATTAAGAACCAGTATGACTTTACAAGATATCAATAACTTGGTTTTACCTAACATATGGATAGTTAGGAACAAAAACAGAAAGACAATCTTAGAGATGTATCATATGTATTTATATAAAAACAGAAAATCAAAAATGCAAAGCCTAGTTACAACTAGTGCAATGAAAGCGGAGAATCAATGTGCAGTCATTGACAATTTACTTGTGTGTTATCTGACACATCAAGTCAATTTCTCCACTTTGATTTTAGGTTCAGTAATGCAGAGAATCCAGTTTAATTTTTTAAAATTATTTATAGATCTCGTCTCATATCTCCATCATTTGGCACCCATAACCCTAAGGCTGTTATGATAGCCAATACAGCTTGTAGCAATGTAGATGCTTTGGTACCTGGAAACTGCATGGTTGGGGTGGCAGTACACTACCAGTCAATGTTTGAGAACATGACTCTAATACAAACCTGGTCATCATAATCCATTTTTAGACACACATCTGCTAATACAATTTATGTATAACATTACATGTTTAACTTCCAGGGTCCATTATTTTGACTTTACACAATGTACAGATTGTCCTTGTTCAATGCATGATGGAATGCTTGTGTGGCCCTTTCAGTAAGGGTTCTCTAACTACCCTTCAATACACACAGTACAAGCAAATCCACTTCTTAGAAAATCTTTCCAGATGTATAGCGTTTAGGTGTTGAAATCTGAATGAATCCCTTGGAATTCATCCATCCCATGTGTTGCCAGAGAATCATACATGTAGATTAATGATATTGTGACCCATGTCACTTGCAATACATCATACATAACATTAACAATATTTGCTTAAATAGAAAAACTCTGTAATTCATTGGGAACTGTTCTAGAGTGTGGTTATATTGGCACAAGTCTTGTAAGCTTGTCAGTCTGAGTACTTAAATCATAACTTTGTAAAAGAGAATATTACAAATACCACGTAATGTGGATTCCTACCAGCTGTAAGACCATGGCTGTAGTTGTATGTCACGGTTTTAGGATAAAACTGTGGACAACTAGCCATCACTTAGAAATACTAAAATAATTTTGATAACATTTATCTGAACGGTCAAAAGAAATTAAAATGCATTCAAACTTTTTTTCTTTATAACTGAAGCTGTGGTGGAGCTGAATTGAGAATGGTGGTGAATCTCAAAGCTTGGAGTTAACATTCTAGAGCAGCTGTTCTGAATGCTACGTCACTTGATTTGCGATAGAAAAACAAGTGCACTTATATAAAATGTCTTCATAGCTGGAATAAGATAATATTTAATGCTTTCTCTTTCTTGGGTCTATAGTGGGTTGAACAACTTTAGTAAACTTCTGTTCTGAACATGTCCAAAAAAAGATATTTCATTTCCAGTTCTGAATATAGTAAAGTTTTGACTTACAGGTTCATTATAGAGTAATGCGATCCTAAACTCAGGTTTGCTGGATGTTCTTGTACATCCATTTCCCATCTGAACATATGTTGAGACAGGGCCCATAGATCAATCAATATCCATATATACTAGACACAAGTGAGTGGATAAAAAAATCCACATTTCAAAGGAAGCAGCTATGTGCTGCTCTCTTTTCTCTTCTGTTTTTCTCTTGAAATTCCAGAAAATGAAAACTTCAAAGCACTTTGCAAAAGTAATCACCAAGAATAAAACTGTTTCTTTTACCAGCAACATTTGTTACAACAGTAAACTACCTAAAACTAACGGAATTTTGACTGAAAGTGATTGAAGCGCATAGAACAATCCAGGGAACATAGATGCTAAACAAAAGTGTCCAAAGCGCTCAGTATATAGAGGTAGGTATAACCAAGAAATAATTCTAACAGTGTTATTCACAAAAAGGTGAAGGGTTTGGAGAAAGCAGGAGAAGTGAACAATCTAGGCCAAAATAGCTGATTTGGAAAAATTGTCCAATTCAGCTCACTTTCCAGTTCAGCTATGTTGTCCTAGATTGTTCACTTCTCCTGCCTTCTCCAATCTCTTCACCATTTTGTGAATAACCCTGTAAGTGTCAGTCCTGTCCAATCTATGTAGACTCAGCAGCAATTAATTAGCTATGGTTCAGGTCTAATTAACAAAGTACAGGCCTTCTTACAGCAACAGAAATAATTAGCATACTACAAAAGAGGAAAAGAGTGCATCAACCTAGTGCAATTATAGAAGAAATATCATTAAGAGTGTAGAAGTTTGCATGTGTCGTTGTGGGCTTGTGTTCTTGTACATAACGGTGCTCCTCTGTAAGTTCACCGTCATTCAAAACAAAACAGGCCAACAGGTACAAGTGTGCTCTCTTTCCCTTGAATAGCTGATGAGAAGAGGAGGCATGAGTAGATAGATGGCTGCAGAATGAAGAGGGGAACATAGCTTCAGTGCTGGTGTAGTTCATCCATAGGAACTCCCATAAATTAAGCTTCAGCCTGGATTAGAGCTACAAAAAAAGAGCTATAAAAAAGTCATTTTATTTCAAAATCACAGCACAGATTTGAATGGGACCAAGCGCTATGGGGAATGTAACAAGGATTTTGAACTTCTGGTGATACAAAAATATACCTTTATTATTTTAAATAAATGTGTGAGTGCAATAAGTTTTTAATTACAACTAATGAGGTTTATCGCACAGGTTTGTGCACTCTTTTTCTTTTTTATTATCCAAAAACAGTGGCTATCCCCCCCAGTTTTGCAATGCTTTCTTCACTTATACAATGAATAAGGAGCCAACTCAGAGAACTTGAAATCGATGCAGACTCTTCAGTCCTCTGCTTCCTATAGGAGTAAGCTCTAGATAACACACATTGAAAATGAGAATCCACACACAGTATGAAATCCTTAGGACTTTGCTGTTTCAAAATGCAAAGCCAGCTGTGCACATATCCAAATGGACTGTGTTGTGCTCTGCCACTCCCAACACATTTCGACATGCAAATGATTTAATTAGTCACAAAACAGAAGAAACATAATGTATATATTTATAAGGTATATCCATTATATCCTTTTATAGAATCAAATAACATCATCTATTTTTCTTGCTCTCACCCTGGAGCAGATTGGGCTGCCAGACTCATTTGTTGCTAAAATTATGGCCCTTTACAACTGCCCTACAGCTCGGGTGCGGGTTAACGGTTCCCTGTCCCCTCCATTTTCCATTCAGAATGGAACTAGACAGGGTTGCCCACTGTCCCCGTATCTGTACATCTTGGCGATGGAACACCTTGCGGAAGCCATACGACAAAACCCCTCTATCCAAGGGATCTGCATCCGGGATCACCATTACAAACTTGGACTGTACGCGGATGATGTTCTCCTCTACTTATCCAATCCCTGCGTCGGACTTCCATCCTTGATAGGGGAATTTCAGAGATTTGGTTTCGTCAGCAACTTCAAGGTGAACTTGCATAAGACTGAGGCCCTCAACGTGTCCCTCCCCTCGACGGAGGTTACCCACCTCCGGGAGCATTTTCACTTCAAATGGCAAACATCAGCTATTAAATATCTCGGCGTGCTCTTGTCCTCGGATCAGGCAGATCTTTATCGTCTGAACTTTGCTCCGCTTCTTCAATCTACCATCTCTCGTCTTCAGACTTGGACCTCCCTACGGCACTCCTGGATGGGACGGATTACCCTCATTAAAATGGATATTCTCCCCCGCTTTCTGTATCTCTTTCAGACTCTCCCCATTAAGCTACCAGCCCCGTTTTTTCGTCAAATACGCACTGCACTGCTTCGCTTTATTTGGAATGGTAAACGCCCAAGACTGGCCTACAACATCTTGGTCCGCTCAAAGGAATCGGGGGGCTTAGCCCTACCTGACTTAAAAACCTATTACTACGCGACGCTTCTCGCCCACATCCTTGACCGAAAATTTCAGAGAGCATCAGAGAGCATTTGTTGGACATCTAATGCGCCCTCACCTTTGGTCGAGGCTCTCACGGGAATACATTTGAAACCTCTGTCTGCACTACTTGCGGATCGGCCCCACAAGCCGGGATCGTGGTTGCTCTATTTTTAGCTTCGTACGTTTTACGCTACCTTGAGAGACCGGACCACCCTACAACGACCCCTCTCCTGGTTTGAGTCGCTTTGCTGTCAGGACGATCCACCCACTCGTGTCATTCCCTTAATGTATGGTCAATTGCTGGCAATGAGATTCCGGGCCGCTATATTTTAATCATACTGTTATATTGGCATAATAGTAGGTATATTAAATGCTGCTTGTGCTTCTTTAGATATATTCATATGTGACCTCACTGGGCTTGTTTAAGAAATAAATAATTTGTTCAGTGGCCTGGATTCACTTGAAACACCCAATCAGGTTATGGGGAGCTGCACAGCCAGTGTAAAATAAAAGTGTATGTCCAGTCAAAGCTTTTTTTTTATAGAATGAGGAATTGATTGAACCTATGTTGGGTTTTATCTGCTATTGTAGAGATTTTACTTGGCTTCTTGTACCAGTGACATACAGTAAATGATGGAAAATCTCAAAAGCCCAGACAAATAAAAGCTGATAAGGGTTCGTAAATCGCCTTAATCTACTGAAAAAAAGTGTTTTTATTTCTGTCTACTTTGCTGTGTTCCCTCACTTCCTGTTTGGTGCATGTCCTCAACACAACAGTCATTGAGACAAAATCACTGATAGCAGTAAAAACCTGGCAGTGGTTTTTATTGCTATCTTCCTCACTCTTCTTCCTCACTCTTTTCAAATTAAGAACAAACTTCTGGGTGGACATGCACTTTAAGATATTCATAGGTATGAGAAAAAATATTATCAGGCTATATGGTCATGTCTTAGTTTAGTGAATGAGGTGAAGCTCTGCTGACTTCTAACACCCAATTATGTACAAGCAATAATACTGTTGTTGTTTTTTTTTATATTTTCATTGCTCGTAATTTTTTGCAAAGTGAGATATCATCTCATTCACCAAGCTAAGGCAAACTACCCCTGTAAAGTGTAAATTCTGTGTAAAGTGAACAGCTTATTTGCCTTTAGTAAATCAACCCCTTTGAGTTAGCCAAGGTTTACACGGTGCTTCATTAACTGTCAAGTGTGCACACTTTCTGCACAGCCTGATTCATACCTGAGCATTTTGAAGTGTAGCCCCTTCTACCCTAAGTGGTGTGGCTACTTAAATTTAGGGGTCTATTCACAAAGCTGCCGAAGGATCTGGCCGTAGCTTCGGCCGATCCTTCGGCTAGCTTCGGCACCAGGACCCCTTCGGTTCAGGAGAACCGAGGGGGTGCTGTACGGGCTATTCACAATAGCCCGTACAGCTCCCGATCACGGCCGAGCGGCTCAGTCGAGGTCTGAGCCGATCCGAATTTCGATTCGGAACGAAACGAATTGCACATGTCTAGTAATCAGTCTGGCTAATTTGTAGTCTGGTATCATTAGGTTAGCCTAGGTGTTCTGCTGCTAATTGCACCTACCTATGAGTGGGCTGTGACACTGCCACTGAATGGGGCAGCCAATAGATGAACATTAGTAGTGTTAGTGTCTATGCCTTACCAGCCTATCACTAGGAGTTTCATTGCTAGTGGTGCATGTTGGGGAAGTGGATAAATACTCCTGGATAGCCATGAGCTGAGTCAGACCGCCCCTGGGCTTGGCCTGGGGGTGGGATGTACAAGGATGGAGAAGCTGACCAGGCCTCAAGCCTGCAGAAGGCCACGTGTGGACCCAGGTAGGGTCTGGAACTATCTGGGGAGGAGAACCAGAGGAGCCTAATAACTGCTGGAGGTGCCAGGAAGGCCAGGATGGCATGGACCTCAGGAACAAGTCTGGTGTCTCTCTTAGGGAAGATTTCATGCACATCCCTATTCAGCTGTTGTTCTACTGCACAGTGTCATCCTCTGTTCTACTAAAGTATTTCTTTACTGTGGAAGCTTGAAGGGATTGGTGAGTCTGGAGTCTGTTTTCACTACGGATGTCTTTAGCCCCATACCCTTTCTCCCAATTTTGGGTATTCTACAATAAAGCATATAAAAAGGCACTTAAAGTGACTGGGGCCCTATTTACTGTTTACATCCTACAACCCAGCAAAGGATCCACCCCTGAAAGTGAAATGTCAGCCTTCCCTGCTTTTGGGGGTCCACCTCAGGCCTTCGGGGGTCAGGAGGGCGCTACAGAAACTTGAAGCTCAAAGATCTTAAGCGCTCAACAACCAAACTACCATGGTTTAAAATTGTGCCTAATCACATATGAGCACTCAAGCACCTGTAGCTTCAAAACCTGAAGCTCAGAAAGGTACATGAGCGGCCTCTAAAGCAGCATGGGTATTTTTGAACCCATAAACTTCAATGCTAGCATCTGAAAAATGCCTGAAAAAATTTTAATGTCATGATAGACATTAAAATCACATAGTCACATGACATAGTCATGATAGACTACAATCACATGTTTAGTTAGCTCATTTGTATTGAGATTGTAGTCTGTTACGGGAGAGAACTTGGAGCGGTGACTACTTTTCAACACGCACAGGGACCGGGGGGGAACAAAAGTAGCCTCCCTCCAGAAAGAAGGGCAGTGTCAGCACCAATTCAGAGATGATTTGAGGATCTACAGCCGAGTGATACACAAATAAGATAGTTGAATGTATTTGTAAGATTGAACTGCTGAGATTAGTATGACTTTAACCTCAAACTAACCCTAGACTGAACTTAACACTTAACCATTTCCTCCCCTGATCCATAAATCATAACCCAGCCCTCAAATGCTTAAAGTGGAACTTCGAGTAAAAAAATGTTTTTTTTTTGCAGAAGAGACATACTATGCCTCTTCTGTAATAAAGGAGTCTCACCTTCCTCTGCGCAAGCTCTTTACAGTGTACAGTAAGCTCAAGATAGCCAAAAATCCCAAACCTGTAAGAAGCCAGTGGGTGGCTGGGGAGAAGACAAGTACAGTTCCACTCTAACCTCCCAAAATACTGGACTCTAGCATTTTATCTTCAACTTAACCCTAAAATGAACCCTTAACATTAAACCTTAAATAGCATTCTATGAAAAAATATGCTGTGTCACTTCATTCTAATTGCATCTACATTTATAGTTTTCTCTTAATCCCACTACAAGGTCCAACAATTGTCTATTGAGCCTTCCAATAATGCAGTTCCTGTGATGGTGCGGCTACGATACTGCACTACTCCTGAATTCAAAGTAAAGTTTCCACTCTTATGTAGGTTGCATCTGCTTTCACTAGAGGGGGATGAAAAAAGTTGCAGGGACATGGATATCATCATGGTCACTGCTGATTCACAAGCCGGTAGCTTGTCAGTCAGCACCTGGCCACACTTAGCCCTGCACACTAGTTTCTGCATTAACAGAACTGTCTCTGTTGCTAAAACACTCCCACTGTGAGCTGCAGTGTCTGGGAGGGGGAGTGTGTGAGACGCAAATGAGCGATAATTTGGTTCAGTTAGGGAAGGTAAAGGATTTTTTTTCATTTACTTTATGAGCCTTGTGCATCACATAGTAATTGCATTTTTTACTTGCTTAGATTGTCGTACAGGAGCCTTTAGTTGTACTTTAAAGTGTATGTACAGCAAAAACATTTTCTTTTGTTTTGGATGGCGTGGGGAAAGTTTAGAACCCCTTTAGGACTTTACTGCTATCCAGGGCTGCATTAGAGAGATTTACCCCCACTCCCTATTTACTGACAGCAGTAGATATCTCCAACAGCAAATAGACAGGGGTAGGCTGAAACCCCTAATAACTTTTGATTGCTGTCGGTGTCTCTGATACAGGTTTTCCTTTAATTCCTGTGTGGTGAAACATTGTCAGTGGAACAAGAAGAAAGGGGAAGTCAAGTAATGGAGGTCTGGTTAGCAGAGAAACACAAAAGGGGTTCTAGCCCTTCTCCAATCAAGTAAAAAAAAAAAAATGTCTGGACATACACTTTACCCCTAATCACAGCTTGAGGTCAGGTTCACACCTGCACTACACCGCACGACACCCGAGACGCGCGTCCCGGGATCGCGCGGGCCTGTACAATGAAGGCAGCAATTACCACCTTGCCCCATTGATTTCACAGGGGTCACATCCAAATGGCAATTGCAGAAAAAAGGTACATGTACCTTCTTTTGCGATGCACAATGTGTGGCTGTTTTAGCTGCAATAGGGAAACCGCGTGATATGCCCAGCGCAAGTGGGATGCCATTAGAAAATAATGGCACCCACAGCACGGTCAGTTCACACCTAGGCGACTCCTGACCGCGTGGCAATCCGCGCGGAATCGTGCACGATTGCCGTGCGGTGAGGTGTCGCCTAGGTGTGAACCTAGCCTTACATTTAACCTCCACAAACTAACCATAATCTTACCCTTTGTGAGTAGGGTTGAGCTCAGGTTTGGACTTAACTGGTCTGAACCTGAGCTCCTCAGGACCCAAAAGGGACATAGGGTCCGGGCCCAGTCAGCTGTGGGCCAGGGCATTCCCCGCTCTGCAAAGGGAAGGGATGCTTATACTGAAATCATTGACCTTATATGGCTACATATTTGTATTTTCGTTTCCTGAAACTACATTTGGTTTCTCTATTTTAACAGTTTATATGTACGTTCTACCTTATGGAGTTCTTCTGTAATTACACTTGAAAGCACAAAGATAGATAAGGCATACTATTTATAAAGCTGCTTATTTATTTGTCCTGCCTTACAACATCACATTTGTCAGAAGATCAAGTTACACTTGTATATTATCTTAAAATATATATTATGGTATTATCACCTTTTAAACCAATTATCTATTTTTGCATTATTTCCCCCTGAATTAGAGAACAGAAGATTTAATCATACTCATATCTTCACATAGAAGAAATACATTAAATTTAAAAGCGTACGGAAGAAGCATTATATACATTTAACATTTCATCACCTTATTATGCCCTATAAGAATAACAAATTCTTTTTAGAACATTAAAGCGCAGAAATTCACTTGACGGCTCTCCTAAAGGACAAATGTCTACAGCAAAACGTCAAACGTAATGTGAAATCTTGCAAGCGTGATAAGATGATATAAAGCGAGCTCGACATACACTGATGTAATTTAATAAAATTAGTGAATGTAAGAGGCCATTTGACTTTCATGAGTTTACATATTATGCAATGGTGTCATTACAAAAGCAGCTGAGATGCCACTAAAACATATAACCTATTTATGAATTGCATAACAAATTCAGCAAAGCAGAATCAAGTGCATTTGGAATCTCCTAAGTGCAATTTGAAGTAACGGTATACGCAAGGTGATGAATTAGATTGTGTTTGGGGTTCAAATGTTCTGAGCATGAAATCTTCAATAAGTAAAAAGGAAAAAAAAAAGGCTATAAAAGCATATATTGAAAAAGAAAAATAATGATAAATAATGCATAGGCTGTAATAATAAACCCAAACAGGAGCAGGTTATTAGTGAATACCAAGAAATGTGCATTGATGAATGGTCTTTTTTCCTGTAAAGTATTTTAATGATGTTCTGTTTCAGAAAATATAATTAGAATATACAAATGTATCTGCTGTTTTATAGGTCTTTTCCTATTCATACAGGTTCTCCTATGTGGAATTGTCATGACATATCAGTGTTGGAAATAGAACACTGCACTTAAGGCACATATAATAGACAGGTACTGATATATTTTAATAATTAACGTGACTCTAAACTCAAGAGTTAGGCCTCATGCACACACAACGCAAGGAAAATTGCATAATGCGTATATACCCGTGTATGTATACGCATAATATAATAAGTACTATCCTTGTCGCACTCCTTACCGATATGTCCCTTGTAGTGGGCGGTGCTCGCAGTGACTGCGGATGGCGCCGCGAATGTCAGCAAAATAGTAGAAATGTCACCAGCACACCAGTCCTTTTAAGATAGCAAAAGCTTCATTTATTGAAGTTTTTTGTCATATGACCAAACATGTATGTATGTATGTATGTATACGCATATACGTGCATATGTGCATATATGCGTGCACTATATGCAATCCCAGAATGCATAATTCGTAATAGAAATTTTAGTGAACTGTGCACGCGTACGTGAGCGTATACATGTAAAATATACCGAAATTTGTTGCACGGACGCATCTCGGGTCCATTCTGTTTTTGCGCATCTTTACACTACGCAAATATACGGCTCCATACGCAGCTATGTGTATGGAGCCATTTATTTGCATATGGGACAATACGCTCGTATGCGCATATACGCAGTGTATTGTATGGCAGTGTGAATGAGGCCTTAAATCTTAAAAATGCATTGAAGGACCTTAACCATTAATAAAAATGTATCTTATTTGTGTATCCCTCGGCTGTAGATCCTCAAATCATCTCTGAATTAGTGCTGACACTGTCCTTCCTTTTGGAGGGGGGCTACTTTTGTTCCCCATGGTCCCTGTGTGTGTTGTAAAGTAGTCAGCATTCCAAGCTCAATCCTGTGATGGACTACAATCCCACGTTTAGTTTACTAATTTATATTGAGATTGTAGTCCATTGTGGGAGTGACCTTGCAGCAGTGGCTACCCTACAACACACACAGGGACCATGGGGAACAAAAGTAGCCGCCCTCCAGAAGGAAGGACAGTGTCAGCACCAATTCATTTTTTGTCATTAGTTAGGTACCTGAATAAATTTTTCAGATTCAGCTTCTGAGTTTACTGTCACCTTAAAAGTATTTCACATAAGAGCTTTCTGAGAAAATAAGAGAGCAGACTGTATTGCACTTCATGATACCTATCATGAAGTGCAAGACTTGAATGTGATGTCTGGAAAGGGTGCCCGGATCACAAAACTGGCTGAACAATATTACAATTTTCTTTTGAAATGCTCATTTTCATGTGTTACTATGCAAGGACCTTTGACTAGTATTATTATTATTATAATTATTATACAGGATTTATATAGCGTCAACAGTTTGCACAGCGCTTTACAATATAAACAAGACATTACAATCACAATACAAATCAAGACAAGATGGTAAGGAGGGCCCTGCCCCTGAGGGCTTACAGTCTAAAAGGGAGGGGCAAGTGATTATACATTGGTCTCCTGCATATCTCCTCTATGGCAAACCCTACCTACCATTTGTAGTTAAAGCTAACCACACATGCACCAATTTGTAATCTGTACAATACCCTTTAGAGTTAACAAGTGCAATGCAATGCAAGGGTCTGCCTCAATGGAAACAAATATAATGTATGATTGTTTAGGTAAACCCTCATGTTATTGTTATAGCTAAAGAAGATTGTACAGATAGTGAAAATTGTAACATATAAGGTTGGTGATCATTTTAATAATGTGTCAGAGCACTATTGACACAAAGCCCTGCCCTTTCTTGGTAAATCCGGTCCCCTTACTCCAATTTGTCATCTCAGGTGCGATAGCTGTAATGCCTGATGGGTGAAAATAAAGAGAATGAACGGGCATTTCTGCCCACTGCCCACTTGCATAAACAGCCAATCTCAATGAGCTCTGCTTTTCTGTAGCTGGAAGGTAAAGTGTATGGGTGAATCTTTCTTCCCCAGTATGAGATGAAGAAGACAGAAGACCAATAAAAAGTTGAAAAAGGGGGAGTCCTTCAGCAGTTCCCTGGTGAAGAAGGTGGTCAGATTGTCAACATTCAATCACACTACTAAACATTCTCATGAGGGATTGAATTGTGGGATTGCTTGGTGCCCTGTTGTCTTTACAAGATTGGCCGACTTTGTCTTTCTCTTAAAATTGTGGCCTGGAATAAGGGCCAATATCAATATAGCAAGGGAATACGCTCTTTATATGCTTTGTGTATCAAAGTGGTATCACTAGGGAGGAGTAAAGTCATACTTTTATTTTACTTTCAAACTTTTTGGATTAAAAACAAAAAAGTTAATTCTTTTGGATTGGAGGAACTTTCAGCAAGTATATTTTTAATGGTAATCCCTTGTAGGAACATTAGACTGTTTCTTTAAAGTTCTAAATAAAAAAAAAATGTTTAAGGACAAGACTTTCTGCAGTAGCAAAACAACCAATACATTTATAGTGAGGGCAGGCAGAAAGATTACTTGCAAATATAATTTATTCATATGGCGGAACATACAGAGTACATTCATACAAAGAATAAAATATAATCTGTATGACTATTGCTTAATTACATTTTAGTTTTCTTGGACACTCAGCATACATTAATAATTATAACTATCCAAAGATGGCAAACATGAAATTCACATAGGATTGCAATTATCTCACATAAGGGAATATAATTTAATTTTCACTTTATTACTGTTTTTTTTTTATAGCAGCATGTATATTTAATATATTATTATTATTATTATTATTTCCTATTAAAATTATATAGTTTAGTGAAGCAAAATGCTTTGGTTACAGTTTGTTGACTGGCGTGAGATGTGTGCAAACCTTAAACTACTCCACGTGTGTTAAAATGGCTCTTACACCATCGGTCCTAAGTGTTGGGTTTGTAAATATAATTAAGTTCATAAACATATCTAAGTGCAAATCAAACATTTATGAATTTTGCATCTATTGTAAATAAAGGGGTTTGGGTTTGTTTGCATTTAGCAAAAATAACAGCTCATGTTTGGTTTATTTACTAATTCCTACAGTGAACATTTCCCAACTCCACAAGGTTACAGATTTTTGTAGAGGGAGGTAAGTTTGTTTTTATACCAAAATTCTAAGCAATGCCAGGCTGCAGCAAACAAAAGAAGCAGAGTACTGTCTTGTATTAAAAAGGGAGACAAAGCAATCATTTTGCCACTTTATAGATCACTGGTTCAGCCTCATCTGGAGTATGCGGTCCAGTTTTGGTCACCAGTCCACAGAAAGGATGTCCTTGAGCTGGAGAGAGTCCAGAGAAGGGCAAACTAATTAAAGGGTTGGAGGATCAAAGCTATGAGACAAGGTTACTAAATTTCAATTTGTTCACACTGGAAGTGTGCCCTTCCTGGCCAGGCCATTTTTCAGTATTCAGCGCTGCGGTACTTTGACTGACATTTATTCCGTCATGCAGCGCTGTACTGAAATGAATTTTATACCATTTTTTTGGGACAGATAGAGCTTTCTTTTGGTGGTATTTAATCACCACTGGGATTTTTATTTTTTACTATATTAGGGAAACAATACCGAAAATGTAGGAAAAAAAACCAGTTTTCCTTATATTATGTTAATGAAACAGTGCAAATAAATTATCTTTCTTCATACATTTAGGCCAAAATGTATTATGCTACATTTCTTTGGTAAAAAAATAATAAAATAAGTGTAAATTAATTAGAATGTGTTACAGTTATACAGTCTACAAAACTACAAAACAATGGCATAAATATTTGAAATGTAACAACCCCGCTGCCCTGACTGCCTATCACATTTCTTGAGGCCCTAAAATACCACAACAGTAGAAACACCCACAAAATGACCCCATTTTGGAAAGTAGACACCCTAAGGTATTTGATAAGATGCATTGTGGGTGTTTTAAAGATGTCAATTTTTTGCACAAGTTTTTAGAAAATTAAGATTT